>NC_133666.1:592932718-593055213 GCF_037893015.1 Macrotis lagotis | reverse complement strand
AGCATTTCATTTTTGTGGAAGAAAGAAATAGCTGTCTTCATTGTACAATGAGTACTTTTCTGTATCCCTTTTGGGAAGACCCTGGTCATGAGACAAACCTAAGCTTTAATGATTCACCCTGGAATTCCCAGATGAGGAATGAAATGGAGAACCAGCGAAAAACTGACTCTTCTTGGTAGGGACCAGAATCCTCTAGGACTGGATCTTATCCATGCCCGTGGATCAAAAGCAATTCTGTAGAACAGGGGTTCATAACCTGAAAGTCCATGAATAGATTTCTGGATCTTCAAAAAATGGGGGGAAATTACATTTTTATTTCAGTATTCAGCTTCCTTTGTAATCCTACGAATTTTATCTCATGTATTTAGAAACATTCTAAGAAGAGGTTCACCAATTTCACCAATTTGTCCAAGGGATCCAGGATATTAAAAACGAATAGATAGATAGATAGATAGATAGATAGATAGATAGATAGATAATAGAGATAGTTAAAAGCAAAACAATGAGAACTTCTGCTTTAAGGAAAGCAAGAATTGCAATTCTTCAAGGCCAACAGATGTCTGATGTTATACTGATACTGCAGATTGTGAAATAGTCTTCTCTGTATGTCTTTGAAAACAAGGCAGAGTTTTATCTCCCAAGATGATACAGGTGTAACTGCCAAGAACAAAAGCAGGGCCAGTCTTAGGAGGAGGCTGAGAATTATTGAATCCAAGAGTGTCAGAGTTGGAAGAGACCTTAGAGGTCATCTAATCCAACTCCCACCTGAAACAGGAATCATTGCTATAAGCTGCCATCTTATCATGAATTAACTGCCTTCTATGGAATTGTCCCTTACATTGTTAGAACTCTGAATATAAGAAAGTCTTTCATTATCTTAATTCAAATATCTAAGTTATGGTCTTTAGTCCTGGTACTTAATTCACTTCCTCAACATTCATTCTTTTTCCAAACCCTTACAAGTTGGCTTCTGAGTCTTTCGTTCTTATAAAACTACTCTGAGATTTTATATGCTGCAGAATACATGTATATGTATGTATATGCATCTATATGTATAAAATGTGTCTATGCATAGATATATAGTAGATATAGAAGAAAACAATATATAAATTTATATATAAAGAAATATATATATAAATATATAAAGAAATATATATGTGTGTATATATATATATATATATATATATATATATATATATATATGGAGGGGGGTATAATGTGGTTAAGTGAAAAGAGCATTGACTCTCATTTGGGAGAGACCATTCTGCCTAGTTATCTAGTTACTGAGTCTCAGGTTTCACGCCTATAAAATGAGAATAATCATGTAATACTTAAGTAACGGTGCTGTTGTAAGAATTCATTGTAATACTCTATGTGTAAATTGCTTTGTAAACTTTAAATCCTTAAATAAATATCAAAAACTGTTAATGAGATCAAATGGAAAAGCATTGAACTAGGGTGTCAAGAAATTGTTTGTCATTCCATCCCATCCCCAGTCCCAACTACATCTTATGTGACCACTAGCAAATCATTCCTCTTCTTTCAGACTCAGTTTATTCATCTATAAAACCAGGTTAATAACACTTGCCTGGCCCACCTCCTAGGCTTGTGGCAGATCAAACGAGGTCAGATATGGTAAAAACCGTTATGTGAATGTCAGCCCTTCTCATGACTTATGTAAAGCTTCTATAGCTCCACTTATTATTTCCTCTGCCCCAGGCTGGTCTAGGCCGTGTGCGCAGCCTCAGTCCACCTTTGCCCCAAGCCTAACCTTGGCAACTCTTCAGGAGAGTGTTCTTTACCGCCTAGTTCTTTCCTTTTGTCAGGATCTGCCTGAAGAAAGCCCCTGAAGGTGCTTCTTCTCCAGACCCTACATCATCTGGATGTTTGCAAATAGGTAGCCTTTTCTGTCAATGGTTTGATTGGCCCTTGTACCTGCAGAAACTACATAAAAGCTTGAACCTGTGGGAGAAAAGCTGCCTTAGTCATTTTTCATCAGTATTACAGACTCCCAGAGCTGATACAGTCCTCAGAAGTCTAGTTCCATCCATATAAGAAAGGAATCCTCATTATAACATGCCAGATAAGTAGTCATTCAGCCTCTTGTAAAATGTTTGTCCTTCATTTTTGAAGAAGACCATGACATCAGGGAGGTGGTGCCATGAGAAGCACAGGAATCGGATTTGAGGGAGAGGGTACTGTGCTAAGTCACCATCCTCAATTCCTCCTCCAGAGCCATCTGGGTCCAGTGGCCAGATGTGAATCAGGATGATTAGAGATGACCCTGGATGGGAGGCAATCAGGGTTAAGTGACTCGGCCAAAGTCTCATAGTTAGGGGTGGCTAGGTGGTGCAGTAGATAGAGTGCTGGCCCTGGAGTACCTGAGTTCAAATCCAACCTCAGGCACTTAATAACTGCTGAGCTGTATGACCTTGGACAAGTCACTTAACCTTGCAAAAAACAACAACAACAACAACAACCACCAAAGACACTCCGTAAGTGTCAAGTGTCTGAGGCTGGATTTAAACTCTATCTATTGGGTCATGGGCCCAGAATTGTATCCACTCTGCTAGCTAGTTGCTTTTAAAAATAGGAAATGCCTTCAGTGAGTCTTCTCATTCTCAATTTCTTTTTTTTTAATTTTTATTTATTTATGGAAATGAGGTTTAACTTGCCCAAGGTCACACATCTAGGCAATTATTAGGTTTCTGAGGCCACATTTGAACTCAGGTCCTCCTGACTCCAAGGCCAGTGCTCTATCCACTGTGCCACCTAGCTGCCCCTCATCCTCAGTTTTTTTTAACCAATTCTCATATAACATGAACTCAAAGTCTTTCATCAGTCTGGTTGCCTATTTCTATATGCTGTCCAGTTTATCAATGTCCTCTTTAAACTATGGTAACTAAAACTGAACACAACACTCCTGAAATCTATAATCTGTTCTATTCCTTGCTTTGTCTTAATCTTTTTACTTGGATTTTTGACTTACTATCTTGCTTTGCTCTACCTCTGTGTATAGGTGTGAAATATATAGATATAGATAGAGATAGATATAGATATAGATATAGATATAGATATAGATATAGATATAGATATAGATATAGATATATGTTTAGATATATATTTTTTCTCTCTGGCACTTACGTATATATAGATAGATATGTAGATATGTATATAATACATATATAAATAAAATTCTCTTCTCTGGCACATATATACATATATATGGGTATGTATGTCTATGTATATATAAACATACATACAGCATTATATATTATCTTCTACCATATGTGTATATATAGTAATATTTACATTATAGTATAATATGTTTATATCTTTTATGAACTTTTTTATCTTTCTACTTAGTTTTTGTCAAATATTCCATCTTCCACTCCTACCATCCCAAACCAGGAAACTAGATAATAGAATAGAGAGCTGGGCTACATATCAAGGAGGTCTGAGTCCAAATGCCTCAGCCAGATACTGGCTGTGACTCTAATGGAGTCACTTAAATTTCTCTGGATTCAGTTTCCTCCTCAGTAAAGTATGTACTTTCATGGCTTATCAAATTCCTTGCAGTTCCATATCTAATCCTATGGTGCCTTGTCTTTCTTATAAACCTTGATTTCACCTTTCCTGTCTCCTCACATCCATTAGAACTGTGGTGGGGAAATTTTTTTCTGCCAAGGGACAATTGGATATTCCTAACATCATACATGGACTACACAAAATTATCAACTTAAAAACTATCTGGCTGCATTTGGTCAAACATTTAATTAGTTCACACATTAAAAAGTTCCTAGATTTATTAAATTTTGAATCCCACCTGCAGATGCTATGGCAGTGACAGACCAATTGATTTCACTGACCTTTGGCCCATGATCAAATGTTCCCCACCCCTGCTTTAGCAGGAGAAGAGAAACTAAAAACTCTCTATTGTTGTTTCTTATTCTTGATTCTCAAAGAGGACCAGTTACATCAGGATTGTGATATCTTGACATGCAAATGAATTGGATTTAAATGAGGCAGAACTTTGCAATCATCAGCCTCACTCTTCCTGCCAGAGTAATCAAGGGGCAATGGGAAAGCTTAAATCAAGAACTATGGCCCCAGATGCAGAGGGAGACGTTGGCCTTTTTAAACTAAGGTCTTTGCTGAGGTTCAGTTAGGCTGAGATAATTCCCCTTTGGTGATTAAAGGCTTCATCATTTAAGATTCCCCTAGTTTCTGGATCATGGAATTATCAATCTCCATAGAAGGAATCCTAAAGACTAGCAGTCCAGACTCATTATTATACAGATGAGATAACAACTTGATATCAGCTAGTCCTTCCTTTGCTAACTTGATCACTTACCCTTCCTTCACAGTTCTCTCCATGGTGATTGCCTCCCCTAATTGACAACACCTTGGTTTGACTCTATCACTAGTATTAAAATCTATTCCTCTTCAAAAATATTTACCTGGATATCTTTCCTACTGAGGTAAGACTTTAGCTACCTATGTCCTTGTCCTTATCCTGCTAGAAAGAGCTCTAGTCTTTCACATCTCTCCTATCTGCTTTATGGTTTAATTATGGTCTTTCCCACAATAGAGTCACATCTTATATTCTTGCCCCTAAAGCAAATCCTCTGCAAAGCTCCCTCCATTCTTTCAGTTTAACATTTTCCATCTTTTCTTTACAATGTGGATTCTTCAATAAATTTATTTAAGTGACTTTTTAAAATCTGCTAGATTTTAAGAAGATGAATAATCTTATAGAAGATATATTCATTGTTTATATATATAAATACATATTACATTAAAATTTTCAAAGCAGTTCTATATTCATTTTTCTCCTTCATAGCATCATAGATCTACAGCAAGAGACCTCAAAGATCGTGTAGACCAAACCTTTTATCATTGTTATTTATATATGTCTTATCCTCTCTTTCCTCATCAAAAATGTACGTTTCTTGTGGGGAGGGTCTGCTCAAATCTGATTTCCTCCTTGAATCATCAACACCTATCACAATTCCAACAACTCAAGTGACTATTGATTTTAATTGTCATGTTTTTACTTCCAAAAAAGAAAGGTATGGCTGGAGGAAAATGTTTGCCCACTTCAACTCCCACCTAAGGAATAGACTTCAAGATATTTATTTTAGGTCAGTTTGGGGACCGTCTCTTAGAATTCCATATGTTAAGAGGTTGTTGCAACCTGTACTGTGAATCTAGGATAATTGCCACTTATACTTATAAAGGAAGACAGAACTGACATTGAAAACTAGTGTCCCTGCTGAATAAGGGATTGCCAAGTCCCAGTGATAATTCTGAGGAGGTTTAGCAGTATTTGCAGTTTATTAAGAACAATGAATGAGATTTTTCAAACCCTTCCATTAACAAAGAGCAGACCCTTGGCTACTGAGGATGATATCCTTTTGGTGCAAACTGAATGATGGATGGAGTGGAGTTTGTATAAAATGCAAATGTACATTTTGTTGAAACTAGAAGTCCATTCATCTAAATCATTTTTGTTATAGCATGTGACGGCTTTCAAAAATTGCCAGCCTTGTGTTTTCTCTTTTAAATTTGCTCTTTCCACATTATTGGAGGTCACAAAAAGGGGATCCTATGAAGTTTTTCATTGTCAATTAATGTAATTCTAAATCAACATTCTGGTGGCAAAGGGAGCATTTGTAAGGTTTGGTTGTTTTGTTTTGTTTTACAGAAAGTCACACTAGCTATCTCTGGCATTCAGCTTAAAGCAGAAATTACAGTGCTATGAAATCTCTCTTAAGATATTTCAGGAAATTAATCCATTCCTTGTCTTCAACTTCAGGAATGAAAACGCAGTTATTAGAAGGCTAGAAACAAAAATCCATTTTCTGTGAAAATTGGCTGACTAAATGCCATTCCAATTTTATAATATAAAACGTGTCTGCTCTTGAACTTGATGTGGTTATGCCTCGTTTTTAGGTAATGGAGTCAGTATTGGGCACTAAATTTTCTACAGTAATGGAAAACAGAAATCATATTTCATGCTTTCATAGAAAATGGGCAGTTTTAATAAGCACAATTCCTTTGACCTCAGTGACATACATTTGCCTCTGAGGATTTAAAAGAAGAATCCTTTCCACAAGTATCTCTTAGGGATAATCATGGAGGTACCTTTCCATTTTCTTCATTATCTCCAGGTTAACAATATACTATTCATGATGGCTTTAAGAATCACAAAGTTGGGACAGCTAGGTGGCACAGTGAATAGAGAACTGCTCTGGAGTCAAGAGGACCTGAGTTCAAATTTGACCTCAGACACATACTAATTAACCTAGCTTGGGCTGGGTTAGGGCTAGGACCTTGGGCAACTCACTTAACCCCATTGCCTTGCAAAAAAAAAAATCAACAAGTTAAAAAGAACTAATATCAGCTTTAAAAAGACTCTTAGTATTTGTAGACTGCCTAAGAAGCACTGCCCTTCTGCCCACTCTTCTGCCTTTCTGTTCCCACAAAATCAAAAGGGAGACAGAAGCTATGCTCATTGGGCACAAAGAAACTATTATTACATAATTTCAAATGGGCCTTCACTGCATAAAGATAATCCTTTTACATCACCTTCATCAGTTCAATATCCCCCTCACTACAGTAGCTTTTCTAGTCCCTTCTCTCCACAACTCTCCCATGGTATCCTGCCCCACTATATTCTCAAATTAAAGTTTCAATTCTCATTTCAATCGGAAAAATGAGGCTATTCAGCAAGGCCCATTTTATACCCAACTTGTTTTCTAATATTTCTCAGAAACATTTCCCCACTCTCCCCTTTATTCCTTTCTCTCATGAAGAGACAGGACTTCTCCTTGCCAAAGCAAACCCCGCAATATGGAGTTTTGATCCCTTCCTACCATTCCCCATCCTCCCATCATCTTCATTTTTGATATTTTTTTAATTTCACAACATCTCTCACATATTCTTTCTACTCTCCACTCATGCAATCACTACAGTCACATGTACTCATCACCTATTTTCTGGACAACTGCAAAATTCATTTGGTTGGTCTCTCTCCATTTCAGTCCATCCCCCTCTCAATTGCCAACGTGATCCTTAAAATATAGATCTGTCACCCTACTAAATAAACTCTAGTTGTTCCCTTCTACATCCAGGAGCAAATATAAAATATTCTATTTAGAATTTGTGGCCCTTCACAACCTGATTCATTGCAACCTCTCTGATCTTCTTAGGCTTTTCTTTATTCCACATATTCAATAATTCAGTGACACCAGCCTCCTAGGTGGTTCACACACATCCCAATCATGTTCCATATCAATTTTTTACACTGGATAATTCTATGGAGGCTCTCCTTCCTTGTCTTTGCCTTTCTGGGCTCCTTCCAGAATCAGCCTAAATCTCTATTACTACTGGTGACCTTTCCCAAGATTACTTTCCATATAATATATATTGTATGCACTCAGTTATTTTCATGTTGTTTCCTTCATTA
Source organism: Macrotis lagotis (assembly GCF_037893015.1). Taxonomy (NCBI): domain Eukaryota; kingdom Metazoa; phylum Chordata; class Mammalia; order Peramelemorphia; family Peramelidae; genus Macrotis; species Macrotis lagotis. The sequence goes on along the minus strand of NC_133666.1, from coordinate 593,047,742 downwards.
GAGTTTGAGCTCCTTGAGGGAAGAGACCTGATTTTTTTTGCCCTCCTTTATATCTTTATCACTTAACCCAATGACAGATTGGTGATACAGTGGAAAAAATGATGTATTTAGAGTCAAAAAGACCTGAGTTAAAATCCTGCCTCTGGAATTTATTGGCTGAGTGACTGCAAGTGATTTAATGTTCTCAGTCTCATTTTCATCATCTGAAATGTGAGGATATTAGTCTCCATATTTTGTGTTCTTCCCAGGATTACTATGAGGATCAAAGACAAAAAGCAAATGCTTTTCAAACTTTGTGTTATCAAAGAAATGGCTAGTTAACATTGTTACTAATATTTATTATTATTTTATCGTTTCAGGCATAGGCACACAGGCACATTAATAAATGTTTGTTGACTAACTAGTAAACTATATAATTGCCTAGTAAATGTTTTTAACTGATTAATTGAACACATGTTGCCTAATATTCTTGGATATAGAGTAGCAAATGGTAAATAAATATGTTCAAAATGATTATTATGATTTGTAAGCTTTGAACTAATGAGGTTATATACTGCAGTTGCCCTAGAATACAGGGAAGCAATAAAGGAGCATAGTTATTTTAAATGCTTATAAAATTGATTTTCTAGTATTACTTTATCATTGATAACCTAGTGAGGGAATACTCCAAAAAAAAATCCCAGATTGTGCTTTGGGCAGGCAATCTTACCCTTGGTGATCATGATAATGATGTGTGATGATGGGCAAATCACTGAATCTTTAGTTTATATAAAATGTTGCAGTTGGATTAGATGGTCTCTGAAGTTTCTTCCAGTTCTAGATGTTCTGTGACACATTTTTTTTTATTTAAGGAAATGGGTTTAAGTGATTTGCCCAAGATCGCAGGTAGGTAATTATTAAGTGTCTGAGGCTGGATTTGAACTTAGGTCCTCTTGACTTCAGGGCCGGTGCTTTATCCACTAAGCCACCCAGCTGCCCCTGTAACACATATTTAGAGGAAAATTTAACAATGTCCAAAGTATTATAATATGTGGTTTGATTTGATCCTCACAACTCTGTGAGATAAAGTATTATGCTTATGATTATCCCCATTTTACAAAAAAAAAAAAGAATATGGGTTAAGAGAACTTGATAGTTTGAGCCTCATTGGGATTAGTGTACAGCTTCCCAATGGGACTACTTAAGAAGGACAATGCAAATATAGAGATAGAGATTAGGAAGAGATTTTCTTTTTAAAAATCATTCTTATTGCTTGATGATAAAATCTCATACTTTTGGTCCATCCATACATTGTTTTGTCCAGAAAGCGGTTCCAGTTTATTTTAGTCAGATATGTGTAAGACACAGAAATAAGAGAAACAGGAAAGCTGTATGTAGATATTCTAAGAGCTAAAGATTCTAACCTGAAGAAAATCTATTAGCTCTTAAATTGTCTGATGACTCTATAATATCATTTATTTGATATTCTCTCTGGTGATGTGGAGCTCAACCAATTTGTTCATTTTGATGTTTATAAGTTCTCATTCACTTCTTCCAACAAATTCAAAATATGGGTCTCCCCAACATTCTGGGGCAGAGGGGCAAGTCTTTGTATTCTCCTGATATTCCAAGAATATTAACAGAATATGTGGACTATCACTTACTTCTTAATCTCTTCACATAGCCAGCACATTTTCTTTTTATTTACACATTCCCCTTAGAATTCCCTTTCAACAAATTCTCTTTCCTAATTCCTTATTTGTAATTTGTTGCAGCTAATGTATGCCCACCATATACCCAACCATTGCTTTCTGAGTGATATTCAGTCAGTCACTAAGTATTCAATAATTTTAAATCATGTGTCAGGCATCACACTAAGGGATAGGGATACAAAGAAAAGCAAAAGATAGCCTCTGCTCTGATAGAATTCATAATCTCTGTCCCCGGGTCCCCAGTCATACAACACCACTATAAGAAAATTGGTATAAAAACAAAGTGGTCTTCTGTTCCAAAGAGCAGTTTAGGATTGTCAAAAAAGATTTCATAGCTTGTAAAAGTCTATCTAGTCTCTCTCCCTCCTGTTTAGCTCTGTGTCCTGCACATTATGTACTATATCTAGATTTACTTATCTGTACAGATATATGTACATAAATTCATATTTACACACATGTAAACATATATATGAATCTATTAGGTTTTCCATATAGCTATATATAAAGGTATGGATAATAAGTTAAGAATCATAGAGTCTATTAGTATATTATGCTTTTTAAAAAGACCAAAAATTCAAAAGATGATAGTGTAAAATTAAACAATGTCTCATCCAATGCAAACACAGCATGCTTTTGAGAATAGGAAGGCACTAAACCAGTCTGGAAGCTGTCTAAGAGAAGATAATTTTCTGAAGACAAATGACACTAAGATAAAGAGGAGCCAGACATCCTGAAGATGGAAGTAACTATTAGAGGTAAAGCAAAAGTTTTTGGTGTTTCTTGGTTAATGGGGGAGCTCCTCTAAGCTGGCATCCCCTGGGAAAAAAACAGAAAATGTTTCCAGGGTGGCTAGGATTTGAAGATAGATTAGAGAAAACAGTTTTCCAAAAGACATATTGAAAATTTTGATTGGGATATAAGAATTGAGAAATAAAGAGTGACAGAGACAGAGACAGAGCCAGAAAAACAGAGATAGAAAGAGAGAAGACAGAAAGAGAGAGAAAGGAAGACAGAGAATGGGGGGGGGGGGAATTGAGAGAGAGAGAGAGAGAGAGAGAGAGAGAGAGAGAGAGAGAGATTATATTTCTGAAATGTTTATTATGTGTGTGTTAAGTGATAAGCACTGAAGATACAGTTTCATTAAAGCAAAATAGTCCCTGACCTCAGGAAGTTTTTGTTCTAATAGGGGAATAAAACACCTAAAGGAGAGTTAGAAAAGTCAGGACAAGGAGGTAGAGTAGTGGGTAGATGCCTGAGAAATTAGGAGAATCCTCAATTTTGGAAAGATAAGGTAAAAACCCACCTAACAACTCAAGAGTTCCATTTGCCCAAGATTCCAGTGGGGAAAGATAAGAATGAAAGTAGGAGTGAAGGTAGTATGGAATGGAAAGAATGTCCTAGAAATAACATGGAAGCCTGACTCCATCCATGATATGGGAAAAAACTCACTTATTAAAGATTGAATCATAGCATTTTATAGCAGAAAGGGATCTTGAAGAGATTTCTAGTCCAAACTCCTCATTTTATAAGTGAAATTCTCCTAAGGTTCAGTATCAAAGCAAGAACTAGAATCCAGGCCCAGGGCACCTTCCATTATACCTGAAACTTCTCCTTTTACTCTAGAAAATTAAAGAAAAACTAGATCAGTACTCTTGCTAAAGAATTCCTCGATATCATGTTTATACTGTCAATAGGGAAGTAGTGTGGTGCCTGGATCTGAAGTCAAAGAACCTCTACCATTAGTTACCTTTCTAGATATTAGTTTTTTCATCTTTATGTGAGAAAGGGGTTCCCTTAGTTCTATATCTATGATTCTTTTATAATATCAAGCTAAATTTACATAAAGAAAATAATCCCATCTTTCTTCTAGGATGCTAGAGATATCCTAGATACTTACTTCTCCATGATACAATAGAAATGTAAATGCCTTAAAAACTCATAAGCATCTAGGTCCTGGTTCCTTAAGCTATAAATAATAAGATGGGGAAGAGAAAAAAAGTGCTTGAAAAAAGTGTTCTCAAACCTGTTTGCCACAGAAGGGAGAGGGGTGGGAAGGTAGGGTAGAAGGAAATTTTGTAACTTAAAACATACATGTGCATACAGATAAAAATGAATATTTTTTAAAATAAAAAAGAAATAAGAATTCTCTTTCCATCATAATTCATAGTTCCTTATTCTTTGGAATTATTCCATAGATCTTTCCAGTTATTAGCATGATTTCCCTCTTCATATTACTTAATGTAGAATGAATTTATGGATTTAGGGACATGATATATCCCTCCAGCAAAATGTAAGTTCTTTGAGGGCAAGGTCTTTTTAATTTTCCTCAATAATTAGCACATATTTGTTGAAGATAATTTATTTACTGGAATAGAACATTAGAGTTGGAGTGACCCTATAGATCATGTGATTCAATAATAATCCTTTTTTCTCCCTCTCTAAACCATTGTGTAGAATTAAAAATTGAGGTTTGATGTCCTGTCCAGCATTTATTTAATGGCAAAGTGGGAAGTGATTGCTAAATTGACATCACTGAGTTACTTGTCTATAAAGTTTATTTGCATAAAACTAAGATTTAACAATTTAAATTTAGGTACATAGAGCAAAGAACTGGAATGGAGATTTCTCCATACCATTGACAGCAGAAAGTGATCTTATTGACTCAGGTGACTCATCAAATGATAAAGACTCTGAATTCCAATATTCACTACTTTTTGGAAACCAAGTTTGGAAATACCCTACATCTAAGTCTTTGAAAGGTAGGAAAGTCCTATGTGATATATCATGTATAAAGCTGACCTCAGAGTCAGAAATACCTGGATTTAAATCCTATTTCTGGTATATACTGTCAGAGTGAATCTGGGGAAATTATTTAAAATTTTTTTGATCTCATGAAACTCTCTAAAACTATTAGTTATAGTTACTGAACTAGCAAATGGAACCTTTTAACATCATTGAAAACAGGTCTACCATAAAAAATCAAATGAATACAAAAATTACTTGGAGAGTTTGGAAACCCAAATGAAACTGGTGGACCAAAATTAGGCTGGTGCAACCACCATCTTATGTGAACAGATTTTCAAGCACACTCACATAAACTACAGTGTCATAGGTTTTAGGAGTCCATTCCATGCATTAAATGTAGCCTGATATTATTGAGAAAATGTCTCATTTACACTGAGATCATAAGATGTGATTGGACTTGTCTTCAGCCATAGCCTAAAAGGAAGAATCACTTAATTCAAATTAAACAAGTATTCCCTGAATATCTACTATGTGTAAGACAACATTTTAGGAGCTGAAAATACAAAGATAAAATGAAAAAAACCTTTTCTTCACTAGTTATCCATTTTATTTACTGGTCAATAAATATCATGTAGGAAGAGTTTGCAATATGCCAGGAATTGTTTAGCTAGTGATATAAATGTTAAGAGGGAGACATACATACCAACCCCAATTACTGTTCCAGATATGTACAGAGTATATAGGAGTTCTTCTCAGAAGGATTAGCATTAGCAACTGCTGAAATGAGAAGGGCCCCCTGAAAAAAAAAAGGTGTGACTTGAAAGAATTCAGCAAAACTAAGAGGTGGAGATGAGGAGGGAAAATATTTCAGGCATGAAAGACAACAAATGATGACATGAAGCCTAGAGATGGGGTTGTGTGATAATAACAGGTAAGTAAATGAAACTGGTGCATAGAGTGTGAGGAAATGAGTAAAATGTAAAAAGACATAAATATACTCAGGTATATTTGAGAAGTGAAAGAGCATTATAAACTATGAACATTTTTAAAAGTTTCATGTAAAAGATGGCATCTGACTAGAACCTTGAAAAAAAGATAAGAATTCTAAGAAGTCATAATGAGAAAGGAATGCCAGGCATTTTTCTCATCTATAAAATAGATATAAGAATATGCATGACCTATTTCTTAAGGTTAATGGGAGACAAGTACTTTGCAAACTACAGAATGCCATGGCACATCATAAGGACTTAATCATTTTAAGTTTTGCAAAATGTCTTATAAATATTTTATTTAATCTTCACAACAACCCCGGAAAGAAGGTAGTTTTATTATCACTATTTTGTTGGTAAGGAAATTAAGAAACAAAGACATTAAGTGATTTTCTAAAAGTCACATAGCTAGCAAGTGTCTTAGGCTAGATAAGAAAAAGAAGATATCTGACACTTTTATCATATTTACTTTGTGCCAACAGTATGTTAAAAAAAACTTTACAATTATTATCTTATTAGATTCTCACAACAATCCTGGGAAGTAGGTGTTATTACTGTACCCATTTTATAGAAGAAGAAACTGAGAGAGGTTAAATGACTTAATCCAGCATCAAATGGTTAGTAAGTCTCTGAGGCAGAATTTGAACTTAGGTTCTCCTGACTCTAGAACTCTATTGCCAATACCATCTAGCAACATAATAGAGGTTGATAAATTTTAATTAAATGGAATTAAATTTAATGTGTATAATTATCTACTTATTAGACTAATGAATTGATAAGTTCAGTTAATTTATTCATGCAGTTGAATAATATCTGGTCAGCAAATGAAAAATGATAACTTTTTTTTAATACAGCTGCTGCTTAATTGTCTATAAATTATCAGTGAATCCAAATTTTGAGCTCACTTACTCGCTCTCTCTCTCTCTCTCTCTCTCTCTCTGACATTTATCAGTCTCAAAGTGAATTGAACTTTTTCAATTCTTACAATAAGAAAGGTACTGTATTTAATTACAAAATAATGTCTTTTTTGTAGAAGAGAATATGGCATTTTGAAAGACATTCAATGCTGCAATCAAGAAAATGGAAACTTGGTAAGAGGAAGTGCTACATAGTACAATACTAGACTTGGATTTGGGAAGCCCTTGGTCACTTGAAATTTAAAACTTTGTGACCATGGACAGCACCAAACCTCTCACTATTAGGAAACTCTCCAAGATTTTACCTATGGAGTTATAAATGGATTTCATACTGCCTATCTTGCATGCTACTTGAGTTAAATTAGTATGGTTGTGCATGTACTGAATATTGTTCTGATTTTTATGTATACATTTTCTTCTCTCTTCAATTCATTCTCCAAATATCTTTCAAATTGATATTTTTAGCTGGTTTTTTTTGCAAAGCAATGAGGTTAAGTGGCTTGCCCAAGGCCACACAGGTAGGTAATTATTAAGTGTCTGTGGCCGCATTTGAACTCATGTACGCCTGACTCCAAGGCCAGTGCTCTATCCACTGTACCACCTAGCCACCCTTCAAATTGATATTTTTAAAGCACAAGTCCGACTTCCCTCCTGGAAAGTCTTTAATAGTTTCCAATTTCTTCAAGAATAAAATGCAAACACCTCAACTCTTCTTTTTAGCTTTTAAAAGTCCTTCATAATGTGATTCCAACATATGTTTCCAGACTAATTTCACATTACTCCCTCCCTCTGATCTAACAAGTCTATCTACTGTTCCCTGTGCATAACATTTTATCTCCTGTCTTCTTGCCTTTTTCCTGCCTACACTATGTCTGAAAAAACTCACCCTTCTTCCCTCTGCCTTTTGCAGTGGCAAAAAATTGGAAATGGAAGTAATGTCCATTGAACATTGTCCAAATGACTGGACAAATTGTGGTATATAAATTTTATGGAATATTATTGGCCTATAAATATAATGAACAAATGGATTTCAGAAAAGCCTAGAAAGACTTAACATGAATTGATGCTGAGTAAAGTAAGCAAAACCAGGAGAAAATTGTATGCAGTAACAAAAGCACTGTATGATAATCAGTTGTGATTAATTTAACTTTTTTCAGCAATACAATGATCCAAGATAATTCCAAAGACTCATGGTAGAAAATACTATCCACATAAAGAACCATGTGATCTGAGTAGAGATTGAAGCATGCTATTTTCTTTTTGTTGTTTTTTTTTTGTTTCTCATTTTTTTTTCCTTTTTGTCTTGCTTTACAACATGACTAAAGCAGACATATGTTTAAAATGATTACAAGGGCATAACATATATTGGTTTATTTGCCATCCTGGGAAAGGCAGAGGGAAGGGTAGTAGAAAAATTTAGAACTCAAAATCTTTTTAAAATGATTTTTGAAAACTATCTTTACATGAAATTAGAAAAAATAAAATACTCTTTACCAAAAAAAAAGTGTATGTTCCCTTAACACCCCCTCCCACCCTTAGAACCTGGTTGTTAAGCATTTACCAATACATCCCTGAATTGCTCAATGAATATAACCTGAACTCAATAGAAGACTTAGGGAATGAGATCCTCACCAAAGTGGAGGCTGATAATAATAATAATGGTAATAAATGGCATTTATATTACACTAGAAGGTTTATAAAGAGCTTTATTTTTTCTTTGACTCCTATAACACACCTGCATCCACCCTATGGAAATCCCTCCAGTAAAAGAACTTTCCAAACTGTGTCACTATAGATGTAAGATGGAAATTAAATGAAAATACTGTCATTCCTGGATAAAATGCAAGAATTGAATAAATAACAATGCACTATTTACCGATTTTTCTCTATCTCATGCTGGGATTCTGTGGCACCATATTGACATGGCTTCTTAATAAAAGGAACATTGTAAAATGTCATCAATTGAAATATGAAATTTGAGTAACTTCCACAACATCTTTGACTCAGTCACCTTATTCAGAATGGAAAAAGAAAAAAAAAATAAATGTTTTCTTGTGAAAGTTGAAGCTCACATAGAGACAATATTTCTTCCCTAACCATGAATTTATTTTTAATAGAATAAATGTTATGAGTGATAATTCTATGATACCTTAACATTTTAATAGTATTTTCTCCACAACAACCCTAAGAGGTAGACAATGCAAGGAGATCCTATTCAGGTGATAAAAATGAGACTCAGAGAGGTTTTGGGTATCACCCAAATTTGCCCATATATAAATTAGCAAAAGCAAGTTTTCTATTTAAAAATCTTGAGTCCAAATTTCAGAAATGGAAACAATATTAGATATCTTCTTCTTGCTTCCCATTCCTATCTAACCATGTAAACTTCCTGAGGAGGAAATGAATGGTGAAATAGCATGAACAAAGCTGAGTAATTCATTATGAGAAGAATTGATAATAGAAATCCAGTCTCCTTAATCCCCACCATGATTAACACTATTCCTGCTGGTACAAGTAGACAGTAATGAATTGACAACATTATATTCAGATGTTGCCACTGTAGGGAGGTGAGTGGGAAGGGAGGGTGGAAGGAAATTTTGTACCTTAAAAATACACTTGGTCATATCAATGAAAATAAATATTTTTTTAAAAAGGTTATATTCAGATGTAAGAAGCATTTACATTTACCACTCCTTTTACTGAGACAGTTATGTCCCCCACCAATAAATGTATATGCATCTGAAGAACATACATCCAAGAAAAAAATGTTCATGCACACCCCCCAGCTCTGACAATAATTTATAATGTTATTGCAATTACTACAGAATTACAGGATGGTTGACACCTAATAGACCTGTGCACAGATTCTCAAGAAAGATGAATGTGCTCTAATATATAGCTGCAGAAAATAGATTAAATGGCACCCATTCCCAATCCTGCTATTGATTTCTCTAGTCCTTCCATTAGCACAATACTTCAGATAAACACTCTATCATCTTTGTGCACCACATATATAGTTTTAGAGTGTAAATAATTAGAATGCTCAAATTCTAGTTAACAAATCTCTCATGTGTCATCTTGCCATGATTCAGTACACATAAATCAAAACTCTTGCTATATATCTCTTCTGGACACATATGACATTGATTGAATGCATCTCTTTCCTCCAACTTGCAACTTTTACCACTTCATCCATATTTGACCCTTTACTTACTTTCATCCCCAAATTGGTCATTATGCCTTAGAATAAAATACTTCACCCTGCTTTCTTACCCCTTAAACTTCCCTATTTTCAGTTTACCAACATCATTCTCCCTTCCTGAATATATAGTACTTCTAATCTAGAGTAGAAAGAGCTCGTAAGGCAACCTAAATGGAGTTCAAGTCTTGGTTCTGCCATCAATATTCATTGTGACATGAGTGTCACTTTTCTGAGCCTCGATTTACTCATCAGTAAAATTAGGTCAGATTAATTGATCTCTTTGCTTCCCTCTAATTCAGCTATACCAGGTCTGATACATTGTATTTTAGTAACCTTTATTCTAATATTTTAATTCTAATATTTCAAGCTCTACTAGTCTGTATTGTAAAGTGACTTCCTGCTCTAACATTCTATTTCTTTTTTAACTTTAATTCAACATTCCTTTTCTGTAAGATTTTAAGTTCTGTAATTTTCTGCCTTGCTTCTTTCTTTTCCCCCCTTCCTGTAACAAAGAGTAATCTGATACATGTTACACATCTAACATTCTATTTTCTAACACTATATGTGGAAAGAATCTATAGGATAAAGTTCCCTCCAAAGCCATCATTGTATGTTTCTAAGTTTTGGAAGGAGTGAAGGAGTGGAATTATAAGGTATGAGTTATATCCTCCATTAAAAATAAGCACAATTAACTGGGTTATCAATATCACAATTTTTTCTGTCATCACCATCATTATGAAAATCATTTAAGTATCTTTGTGAGGATAATACAAGACTAATTCTTAAGAAACAGATTTCAATTAAATTTAGCAAACAGTTATTAAAAGCAAGTGTGCAGTGCTCTGTTCTAAGTGCTAAGAATTCAAAAATAAAGTAAAATCTAGTCCTTGCATAGAAGTTTTCAATATAAAAATAAGATGCCAGATGACATATAATCAACATAAAGTAGAGCTCAAAATTCAACTGAAATTTTAATTTCTACTTCCAGTCCTTATATGACTGAATGTCAAGAGGATTATCATATGGACATACCTGTGTATATACATTCATTCCAGTTCAAACAGGTAGAAAGGAAGCACTGAATTGAAGCTACAAAGAGGGCAGTTTAAACTTGGGGTCCAAAAGTGGAAAAGGTCATCTAAAAGGTGGTAAATTCCCTCTCTTTGGGGGTTGTCAAGCAGATGTTCACTTGTCATTATATTAGGAATTCCTCTGGATAGGACTCTGCTTAGATGACAACTTAGGTCTCTTACAACTCACAAATTCTATGATCTGATAATTATGTATAGAGTGTATATCAGACAAATATGTCATTTTTTTAAACAAATTCATTCCACAATTTCTTCACAGTTCCAGTAATTGAACTGAAAGTTGGTCATTGCCTAAGTAGTCACCAATGTGCCTAGGAGGAGGTGGTGACCACCACTAAGATGTTGGCAATGAAATCACTAAAACCATATATCGGTGTATACTTTACATCATTAGGTTAGTTGAATCTACTAGAGTAAACCAAGACCATCCTTAACTCAGCCAATTAGGTAACCATCTATTTTCTCATTGGATTTACTAGTTGTATGGCTGAATGAGTGAAGTTTATTGATTAATTGGACCTAATACTCATTTCCAGATCATTAATATCATCTACCTTCAGTAATAAGAGTTTACATTAATTTTATATTACTTCATATATATATATATATATATATATATATATATATATATATGTCTCATTTCATTATCCTAACATCTTTATGAAGTAGGTAATACAAATATTATTATTCCCATTTTTAAGATGATGAAACTGAGATTCATAGACTTGTCCTTGGGCATAAAAAGAAGTCAGATTTCTAACCTAGTTCTTCTGTCTCCAATGCAAATGCTAAACCATGCTAAATTTCCACCATGCTAAATTTCCAATGACTTGAAGTACTAACATTAGCTTTTAGACCCAAGTGAAAGATCTCACTGAGGGAACTGGGAACTGATGAGAGGGAGGAAAATGGAGACAGTTACATAAGATTGGCAAAGGAGGTATTAGTAGAAAATCATACTGGAGTCATCAAGTCATTCTGATTCTGATGATTTTGAATCTTATCAGTCTCTTTACATGGTCCACTCTCCCACCTCTTATTTAAAGGACTGACATTCCATATTGTGGAGGTCCAGAATGAGAATAAAACACAGAATCCCAAAGAAAATATTCAACTATGGAATACAAGAATAAAAAAGGTATAGGTTGTGGTGAGAAAGACTAGTACCTCTGGTGTGAGGGATGCTGAGCACTTTTCAGAGCTGCTTTCCTCCTTTGATATCCACCTGAGCCATCTAACTCTAAACTGTGGCTCCAAAGAAGCTTTACTATATACAGTGGCCACACTCCAGGAAACATTTGGGCAGACAGGCAAAAGCAGGTTGAGGGTAGTCAAGGGGATCTCAAAATCATCATTGAGTTAGGGAGATATTTGCCCAAGCATGTGAAGCATGTGAAAACTTCCCCTTGTGGGAAGATGAAAATAAGTCACTCCAATTTGAAGGCCTGCCATGAAGGCAGCTGAAGCAGCTACTCTGGAGTGGTTGAGCTTGGTTAGATATCAAAGACACCAAAGTCATCCGTTGCATCTCGAGTCATCATCAATTGTCTTGACTCTGTCTTGCCACTGGATTGTGATGACTGGAATAGAGTGCAGCCCATGACTCTACCTCATTTAAATTCAATTTATGCATGAATCAAAAGACAATACCATATCATTTTACCATTCCTAACTCAAAAATCCTTAAATGATGAAGCAGCATATCTTGTGAGCTACAGTCACAATTGTATACACAGGTGGATAAGATCATAGGGTCATCCCCTCCCTAGAAGCAGCAGTGGAAGGGAGCAGTTAGGTGGCATGGGGGATAAAGCACCAGCCCTGGAGTGAGGAGGACTTGAGTCCAAGCTCAGACATTTAATAAATGCATAACTGTGTGACCTTGGGCAAGTCACTTAACCATTTTGCCTTCAATAAATAATTTTTTAAAAAAAGCAGCAGTGGGATTCAGCAGCTCTTAAGTGTCTGAGCAGTCTTTTAAGGATCACATTGTTTATCTCCTGGTATAAGGAAAGTGCTAGAAAATGTTCCCTAAAAGTTGTCTGCTTACCTAATCCTGGCCTGCTCTCTAGCAAGCAGGGATCCCATCCTATGATGGACACATAAAAAAAGTACTAAAATTTCTTCAAAGATGATGCCACTCAGCACTAGTACATAGAATGTGTGCATACTCATAGACAACATAAAATATAATGAGCAGCTCTTATTGCTAGAGAATTCAGAAGGTATTACATTCAAATAGCAATCTTGAGTTAAACAAGATTGTCAACTTATACCTGGAGTTGAATACATTTTCAGTAGTCACAGTGAAGGGGAGTAGTTGTGAAGCTAGGTTGGGTTTGTAACCAAACCTAATCTAGTCAATAATCTTGTCTGCCTACAAAAAAGGAATGAATGACATGGTCATATCCATGCTATTGACACTTGCCATTATTGCCATTTACACGTGCCATTTTTATGATGAACCTTGATGAGGTAAAAGAAAAATTTTATAAAGACCTGGAGACCTTTGTCATCAAAATGTGAAAAGAGGGCAAGCTTTTAATTCTGGGTGACTTTAATGCTAGAATAGGTTCAGACTACCAGATATGACAGGAAATCATTGGGAGGAAAGGAGTTAGAAACAGCAATAGCAATGGTCACTTACTACTAAAGACTTGTACATCTCATGACCATCTCATCACAGACACTGTCTTCTATTTACCTAAATGCAATAAAATTCACTAGATATACCCTCAGAACAAACACTGATATATATAATGGATTATGCTATTGAAAGGAGCAGAGGTAGACAGGATGTGAAAGTGCCAAAGGCTTTGTGTGATACAATGTGGGATGCTGTTTCCATTTTCTTCAAGCTAAATATTTACATTCAATGGAAACAGCATCCCAAAGGCAAAGTGACTACAAGAGGAATTAATGTTAAGATATTAGAGTGCTTCTCTGAATGGAACAGTTTCTTGCTAACTTGAAGAGAAAGTTGAGCCAACACATAGTTGGCAACAGTGGAGCAGAAAAAAAAGTAGATAACTTTCAGAGATTTGGCGTAGGGTAGTGCATTTGCTCGTCTGGGTTAGAACACTTGCAACAATCAAGCATATTTTTATGTAAATGATGGGGGAAATATAGAAACTCCTAAATTAAAAAATGAGGACTCCACAGGTTTTACCAGAAGAATAGTTCATCGGTTCCTAAGAAGGCAGCATTTAATTCCATCCAAAAGAAAAGTAAAAGTGAAGCTTAGAGTGATGTAGGATTCTTGGTTCAGTAAAAAAGGCTGCAGTTTTGTGCAGATAGTAGCAATCCACAGTGCTTTTATGATGACTGAAGACTATTTTTATGAGCCAAGGAGACATGATATATCTCAACTACTCAGTGCTTATGGCACTACATAGATTAGAGATAGGGACGTGATCCTAGTAAGATGGATTGAGCATTTCCATAGTGTTCTTAACAGACCATCATCAATAATTGCAGAAACTGTTGACCATTTCCCTCAATTGAAATCAATTCATCCCTAACTGAAGTTTCAACTGAACAAGAGGTATTGAATGCCATTATACTCCTTTCAGGTGGCAAAGCACCTGGTGTTGAGTCTATTCCAACTGAGATTTATAAAGGGGGGGGAGGAATTTCATAGTTTCCTACAAAAGATGACATAAATTTTCAAGGAGCATAAAGAGATTAGAGTACCATAATTCAATGATGTCTCCAGTGTTCAACACTATATAGGTAAAAGGAATAGATTTTCCTGTGACAATCACAGAGGTTTTTCTCTCTTAGTCATTGCTGGTAATATTATTGCCAAAGACCCCATAAATAAGTTGTTCCTTCACCTGGGAGATGGTCACTTACCTGAGAGCCAGTGTGGTTTAGAAAGGGTTGATATGGTATTTGCTGCCCAAGAACTCCAGGAAAAATGCCAAGAGAAGAATAAAGGTTTGTAGATTTGATCAAGGCTTATGGAAAATTATAGCAAAATTTGGTTGCCCAGAGAAGTTCATAAATGTTGAATGTAAATTATATGACAGCATGCGTGTGTGGGTTCTGGTGAGTGGACACTGTGCTTGCAATTTCATGTCACCATTGGAGTGTAACAAGACTGTGTTCTTGCTTACATCCTTTTTTTTTTGTATAATGTTTTCAGTCATGTTATCAAAAACCTTCACTGACAATGAACACAGTACCAAGGGCATCTACCACAATGGTAGTACATTCTTCTACTTGAAAAGACTGCAAGTTAAGACCAAAGTGGAGGGAGTGCTGGTGCATGATTTGCTGTCTAAAGATGATTGTGCACTCACTGTGATCTGAAACTGAGATGCAATAAAGTAAGGATGAATTCTCTGCTGCTTAGGCTAATTTTGGCCTACCAATTAACAACAAGAAAAGAGAGGTGCTCTATCAGCCAGCACTACACCATCCATATGTGAAACCATCAATTACAGCAAATGGAGAAGCTTTGAGTTCTATGGACAAGTTCATTTACCTTGATAGTGTCTTTTCCAGGAAGGTACACACAGTCTGCAGCACCATGCCAGGAAGCTGAATCCCTCTCATTTAAATTTTCTTAGATTCTGAGATCACATAGCAAGATAAGATATCAAACACTAAAGTCCTTCCTTGAGCTAGCCTACCAAGCATTCAAATGTTACTACAGAGAGGGCAACTCTGATGGACTGATCTCATTGCTTGAATGACAAGCATATGCTTGTCAAAAAAACACAATTTTATGAAGAACTCACACAGAGCTAGTACTTAAAGGAAGGTCAGAATTAGCAATAGAATGACATTCCCAAGGTCTCTCTTAAGAACTTTGGAAATTATTGTGCAAGATGGAGACACTGACTAGGAAGGCCCAGCATGGTATACCCTCATCAGAAAGGATGCTGTGCTCTATGAGCAAGGCGAAATTGAAGCAATCCAAAGGAAATGTGTTTACCCCCACCCCGTTCCCCCAGAGTTCACATGAACTATTTGTGCCCAACCTGTGGTAGAGCATTCTGAGCTTGTATTGGTCTGATCAGCCTTGGTTGGACACACTATAATTTGTCTCTGACATAATGATGTCATTTTGGTCTTCAATAACAAAGGACAAGAACCAGTCAAACAACCAAGAAGAATATGAAATTTCAACTTCAACAATACCAGGCATTACCACATTGGACTACATGAGCTCTAAAGGTTCTTACTGCCTATAGGTTCTATTCCTATCTGAAGTCTTGGGCATTGATACATAGCCATCTTGGTATGCATTTGTTGAACTTAGGAGATGCTCAACTGTGATTGGGGAGATCTCCCCTATAAAATACCCAAGCATAAGAATGAGCACTTAAATAGATTTTTGGGAAGAGATTACCAGTTCCCCATTTGTGCTAGGCAGCTTTCAGGATTGCAAATCAATCATTCTAAATACAGACTTTGTGGAATTACATGCAAAACACTCATTCATGCTGGAAGGATTAAAGATGATGTACAGATTGCTTTACTACCAATCTTTCTCTTCTGTCTTTGTGTAGAAGTGAATCCATGCATATAGTTATTTCCAAGGAATGCTACCAAAAGATATATACATGGATACATGACAGATTAGATAGATAGATATATGTAACATAGCTAATCACTGCCCTAAAACTTCTATAATCAAAGATTTAGAGATACAAGCTTTAGAAGTTATTTAGTGCAATACTTTCATTTTATACATAAAGAACTAAGACCACTTAAAGGTTAAGCGATTTTTTTTCTTTATTCACACAAGGAATGAGTTGCAGATCCAGGATTTTAAACAAGGATTACTGATCCAGGATTAGACAGGGCCTAGGAAACCATCTAGTCCTACTCCTTCATATGACAGTTACCTGTAATATGGAAACTTTAGAAGTCCAAAGAATAAGTAACAGAGCCAGGATTTGAACCCAAATACATTGACTCTAAGTCCATAACTCTTTTGATTGTGCCATGTTAGAGAAAGAAAGAAAGAAAGAAAGAAAGAAAGAAAGAAAGAAAGAAAGAAAGAAAGAAAGAAAGAAGAAAAGAAAAGAAAAGAAAAGAAAAGAAAAGAAAAGAAAAGAAAAGAAAAGAAAAGAAAAGAAAAGAAAAGAAAAGAAAAGAAAAGAAAAGAAAAGAAAAGAAAGGAGGGAGGGAGAGAGAGGGAAGGAAGGAAGGAAGGGAAAGAAAAAGAATGAACATGGCTAAACACTATTCTTACTCTACTGTGTGTATCTGTGTGTCTGCATGTCTGTGCATTTAGCTGAAGAAGACAAAGATGGAATAATTAAATTCCTTTGAATTTCAGTACTATACTCCTACATATTTATCAAAAATTCTAATTTTTCTTATCTTTATGTTACTCCTCCTGCTCATAGGGTCATAGATTAAGAAATGGAAAGATGGTATTAGAGGTCATCTAGTCCAAGTCTAAAGCCCACAGAGCATAAAAGACTTATCCAAGGTCTTCAGCAATTCCAGTAAATGTTCATGATCAATAAGTTTGTAGAATTAGGAATTCTAGAAAATTTCATTTGAGGAACAGGATACCTATTAATTCAGTCTCTGCCATTTACTTTCTTAGAGGCCATCAGAGACGACCTCGTTTGGTTGTGTCAAGGCCCAATACCATATATTGGGATAATGTACTAGTGAGATAGGAGGAGGAAAAAGAAGGAATAGTATGGGAATTGAGGCTGGAGATTAATATAACAAAACCTCTCCAAGGGGAAAATATACATCTTGACAGTAGTAGAAAAGGATTGAGTCAAGATCAAAATTCCAGAGTCACATACCTGGAGAAACAGACCATAAAAGAAACCAATGCAGAAATATCATCTGGGAATCATGAATTGAATATGGAGAACAAAGGACTAAGAGCAGGAAAACACTATAGAGGGGAGATAGTCTTAAAAAGTGTCTGAAACTGACAATGTCTCACACTAGGTATCAACTCAAGATAGTAACTCTTCATTGAGCCTTGTTTGGGGTCCAGATAAGGCAAACAAATAATTTAATCTTTCTGAGCCTTACCTTCTCCATTTTTTTAGTTTGGTTTTTTTTTTTTTGCAAGGCAATGGGGTTAAGTGGCTTGCCCAAGGCCACACAGCTAGGTAATTATTAAGTGTCTGAGGCTGGATTTGAACTCAAGTCCTCCTGACTCCAGGGCTGGTACTCTAGCCACTGCGCCACCTAGCCACTTCACCTTCCCCATTTAAGAGAAATATTTGAAATAATTTTCTTTCCATCCTTTTTTGAAAATCTGAGATGTGATCTCCTATCTATATATGGGAGTTCCCACTAAAAAAGCAGGTCATAGGAGCAGCTAGATGGTACAATGGATAGAGCACCAGCCCTGGAGTCAGGAGGACCTGAGTTCAAATTCAACCTCAGATACTTAATAATTACCTAATTGTGTGACCTTGAGCAAGTCACTTAACCCTGTTGCCTTGCCAAAAAAATAAATCACAACTTATTTATTCATAGGCCTATTTATAGTCAATCATCCTATAAATTTCTTGTCTTTATTCTCCCCAAAATTCTCCAAAGGTCAGAGTTTAAACTTGGAGTTGGAGACCATCAAACCTAACACCTTTATTTCACTATTGATGAAACAGAGAAGACAGTTACTTGTCCAGGATTCTATAGTCTGAGGGAAGATTTGAACTCAGGTCTTCTGTCAGCAAGTCAAGATCTCTATCCACTTACACCAATGAGTAAAACATTGGGTGACAATCTAAAGAATTAATTTTATGTACAAACAACCTGGTTTGAAATTTGGCTAAAGGAGAAATAAAAGTACACTTAAGTCAAGGGACAAGTATTCTGGGGACTAATGCTATTTCCTTCTTGCTCTATAATCTAATAACAATGAATGAGAAAGTGTGTACATTTTAGGCATGTCAGAGGCCTAGATCCTTCAATGTCTTCCTTCCTTCATTTCTTCCTTGCTTCCTTTCTTTTTTTCCTTCTTTTCTCTCTTTTTCTCTCTCTGTTCAATAATAGAGCAATCATTTCCTTATCCAGACAGCTCCCTTAGGGAGCATGGGGGCGGGGGATAGATTGAAAATCTTTGAGTGCTGGATGGAAAGTCACTTACATAGATCTATTTCCCCAATCATGGCTTTGATACTTCATCTTTTCTGTGCTCATAAAGATGTCTGGTAAAACGACTTTCTTTTCTATATGAACAATAGTCTCCAGTAAATAATAGGATCTGTGGTTTTTCTAGCATTCCATGTATAGTGTTAAACACTGAGACCATTGGTTGTTTTTCGTTGTGGGGATTTTTTTCCCTTTTTCCCCCCAATCATCTTACTGAGAGGAAATATGTCATTGGATTCTGGCAGCTCTTCTGAGTTTACTTCTCTCTTGGCACACACATACACACTGACACACACACACACACACACACACACACACACACACACACACACAAATACTGCTGCCTTGGAAACAGAGCAAGTTGAGCATTGAGCAACATTTCCTATTATTCTTGCCTTTATTAAGCAACAATTGCTTCATATTTTTTATTACCATCTTCATTATCACATAGTTCATAAACCTTGGATCCCTGTTTGGTGCCCAGACAGACTTTGTGGAAAAGCCCACATGTTCCTGCCACACTAAAATTATCCATTCTATGTCAGAGGGTAATATTGATATGGAAAGCAAGGTTTTATGTGGATTTCTTAATCTGTTATGGCCAGGAGAAGAACACTGGATTCAGAAAACAAAGTTCTGGGGTCAACTGACTTTGACATATGTTGACTTTGTGACCCTGGGCAAGTCAAAATCACTTAGTGCCCCCTTTGTCACTCTCTAAGACTAAAAGCTATAGAACAATTGTTGATCTGCTTTGGTAGATTTTTTTTTACTCACCTGGGCTATATAGATTCTTCATCCTCTTGACAGGCTCAACTATTATCCTAAGAATCTTTCCTCTTGGGTCTCTCCTCTCTTCTTCACCAGTGACATCCTCCTCAGAACTACTATCTTAGAAGTGTCCCAACCATTCTTCACCTTACCTTAATCCTTTCTAAAATCCCTTTCTTTTCCTCACCCTTTCTCCCTTTTTTTATTACCCCTTGTGTTATCTTTCTCCCTTTAGAATATGAGCTCCTTGAGGATAGAGACTATCTTTCTTGCTTGGATTTGTATCCCTAGAATTTAAAAAAGCAAACTACCTTATAAGTCACAAATACTTAATAAATACTTAATCCAGATATCTATAAAGGGAGTTTCTTTACCATTAATGAAATCAAAATTCTGAATGCCACCCACATGATTCCCATCTCATAAAAATGGAAATAATAACACCCATCTTATAGAGTTATGAGGATCAGATGAGAAAATTTATGTAAAGTACTTTAAAATTTCAGTCTATAAACTCTGCCGGCAAAAGCCTTAGTTCTTTCCCAAGATCACACAGCTAATGTGTATCAAATAGAGGAAGATATTGTACTAATTCTACCTTACTTTGGGATATGAACAAATTCCAAAGTGCTCCTCTAACTACTCCTTTAGACCCATTCATTTGCTTCTCCCTTCTTTCAATAGAGTGACTAAGCAAATAAATGACGAATAAAGTGTTTCTTGAGAAAGTCTCCTCTCTTTATTTTTCTTAATTCTTCCTCAAAGGCCCAAAGTAGTAGATGAATTAAGAAATTTAGTTAGGGAGCAGCTAGGTTGCGCAGTGGTTAGAGCACTGGCTCTAAAGTCAGGAGGACCTGAGTTCAAATCCAACCTCAGACACTTAATAATTACCTAGCTATGTGACCTTGGGCAAGCCACTCAATTGTACTGCTTTGAAAAAAAAAAAGAGACAAAAGGGCAAGAAAAATGCTTAGAGAAGGGATAAGAGATAAAACTGGAATAATTACTATAGTCCCTTTTATTGCCCCACAGCAGACTCTCTTCACTTAAGACCTTGATTCATTTGTGAAATCTCCCTAGTCTTTCTTAGAAAGTTTATTTTTATCAAGACCTTTGATTTATTCCCTATAATTGAGGTCCCAAGAATACTCAACTGTTATCTCTTAAAACTTTTGTGCCTTCTTTTACTGTTATGCATAAAGTAGATGCTTAATTTAATAAATGTTGGAAGACTAGATAGATGAATGAATGAATGAATGAATGAATGAACTATGTGAGATACTATCATTGCTTCCCCTATAAGAATAGACATATACCAACCAATGTCCATTTGCACATAAAATGGGAAAATGTTCTATAAAATCAAGCATGATAGCCACTGAACCAGACTCATATATGATAATATAGAATTACAGAGACTAGAACTGGAAGGGAACTTGGAAGTTTCAAAAACTAATCATCTTTTTACATCTTTAACAAATGTTTGAATTCATTCATTCTAAGAATCCAAGAAAATTCCAAAAAAAAGGAAATGGTAAACTAACCATTTTTTAAATTCTATTTCATTGCTATATAATATTGACTAGATCAATGTAGCAGTTAACATATTAAAAATATTAATTGGGCTACTTATCTGTATGAGCCACAAAGGGAAATAAATTACCTTATTCCCTTCAAGGATTTCACAGTTTATTATAGGGAGGAAAGGTAGGGTGATGAGTTGACTAATAATAAATATGATATATAATATAGACCTTTGAAGGATAAAGCAATGATGATGGTGAGGGTGATGATGATGATGATGATGAGGCAAGGTGGCATAAAATGCAAAGAACAGTCCTTGGAATCAGAAAAACTTCAGTTCAAGTCATGCTTCTAATAATCTAACTGTGTTACTATGAACTAGATTCTTAACATGTAAATGCACTACTCTAAACTGCAAAATTTTTAGTTGCCTATGTCCTGCATTGGTCGAAGGAGTTTTCAAAAAAGGAAGTCCGTGATTAAATGAAATCACAGGTACATTCATAAAACAAATTTCATTATCTCATTTGCTTCTCACACCCTCTCTGGGAGCTTTGTACTACAAACTCCATTTTATAGATAAAGAAACTAAGACTGAAAGAAGTTTGCCCCTGTTCACATAGCTAATCAATGTCAGAAGTATAACTCAAATCCAAACTTCATCTGGCTCCAAGCAAAGTGATCTATTCAAATACCAAGTTTCCTTTCAAAGAATTGCTTTATGAAACAATTAAAGTAAATTGAATGATAATTAATTACATAATTTAAATTACATTTGAATTGATATTTTTAAAAATTGTGAAGACAATTATTTTTCATTTGCTCTGACAGCAATCACACTTTTGTTCCCTAATATTTCCTGATACTACAACTACAAAGGCAAGATTATTCAGTATGACAAATTGCTTAGGATAGCTCTCAGATTTGACTATTTGCCAAAATCATGTCAAAGATTTAGGAAACTTCACCTTAACCATGGAAATCCTTCTTTTTTAAAGAGATTCATTTTCTAGAGCCATTGATTTTCTGATTTTAAAAAAGGATCTTGAAAGCATCTAGTTCATTGCTCTCATTTTATAAATGAGACAACTGAGGCTTAGGGAATTGATGAAGTGTACATGGTCACTTAGTGAAGGAGTCAAGACTAGAACCTAGACCACCAGGTGCCCAGTGTAAATTTTCCTTCCAGTACTATATACCCTGTTTGTCCCTCTAATTATATATCATAGATTTCAATTTTCAAATAGAATTCAAAATTCATCATTCCCTTGACTGTCAATTATTGTCATGCCATCCAACCAAAACAGTGGCCCTGTTCCTTATTGGACCTTCTTATTTCCTCAATCTAGCTTAAATATCCCCTATATGTTTTTAGTTTTCTGGGACAATCTGCTCATTTAGAGCTTTAGGTGATGTCATTGTTGATCAATTGTTTCAGTTTTATCTGACTCTTGTGACTCCATGTGGGGTTTTCTTGGCAAAGAAAATGGAGTAGTTTGACATTTCCTTTTCCAGACTGCTTTGAGGCCAACAAGATTAAGTGACTTACCCAGGATCACATAGCTAGTAAATATCTGAGGTCAGATTTTAACTTAAGTCCTCCTGACTGCAGGCAGGCCTGTGCTTGATCCAATGTGCCCCCCCCCAAAAAAAAGAGGTTTAGCACTGCTGAAAAGATTCTTACAGAATTGTCACTTCTGTAGTTGACCTCTTTTACCTCCTTCGCTTCCATTTTCTATAACTGTTTTTCTAAAATCTAAAGTAGTTGTTACACCAACTGGTTCATTTCTAACTTGGGGACAACATGACAGCCTCCAAGTCCATCAGGTCCCTTTATCTATTATGTTATGAATTTTATATCAGATGAAAAAGTTATTAATAAAATCATAATAGCTAAAAGCCTATAGTTAGAAATATTCTTAACACTTGGAAAGCTATTTAGCTTTCTTCCCTAATTCAAATTTTATGTATTTCCAGATGTCCCTTGGTTTCATTCATCTTTTTTGCCATAGATAGTATAAAAACATGGAAAAACCTTCATGACTAGTCATAGATTTTTTTTAATATGAAACCAGCTATGGATATAGGAAAGAACTTAAGAAGAAACAAGAAAAAAGACTAACAGCCCCTGTTAGACAGGAATGGGGAGGGGAATTTAAGGAGAAATTCTACTTTCTTGAACTTACTTCAGTTCTTGGTAATGATTATAACCAATAGCTTCATTCTGTATTTTGTGATCCAAGACATCTGCAGTACCTGACAGGCAATCACTATTCCTTCTCTCTCCCCTTACACTTACATATTTCAGCTTTCTTCTATTTCTACATGATTCCCCATTTCCCTTGTGCTAATGCTTCTCTCTCTTGACTAAGGATTTTGTCACTACCATCCTAACTGTTGCTCACCTCCTTCATGCCCAGCATCTTCTTCTAACTCTACTCTTTCATACTCTGAATGTCTTATTTCAAAAATTTTGTGTATGAGTCAAGTTCTTTTTTCTGGATCAAAGACTACATGAAAAGAAAGAAGGAATATTCATTTGAATTACTAACCCCAGAATTCTACTTAGTTCTCAAACTATTATTTTAGTAGCAAAAGTACCTGAAAACCTAATAAATAGGAATAGAAATAATCAAGCAATTATTGAAGCATGAAGATGAGTCTAAGACTTCAGTCACAAAGAGTAAGTCCCCATAAAAAGGAAGACATGGAGAAATCTAAATACTAATCCTGATTAACTACTTAATATTTTTATAAATCTACTTCTCCTTTCTGGATTTCTGAAATTCAGATTCCTCCTCTGTAAGATAAAGGCTTCAAACTAGATCGTCTCTAAGGTCCTTTCCTACTCCAAATCTTATCCTCCTCTGAATATACAGGATTAGAAATGTCACTGTAATCATTGATTCTAATGTACCAGAATGCATTCCATTCTATTTCTTAAAGTGGTCTAAGAAACAAATCCAGATGTGTATAAATACCATACCTGTATAGACATATGTATATTATATATACACATATATTTACCTATATGTGTATCTGTATGTGATAGATAGATAGATAGATAGATATATACACTGTATTTTCAGAATTAAGAGAAAATGAGAAAGTTGTAAATGACTAAAGAACAAATATTCTGATTTTCAAAATGGAGAATATGAAACTAGCAAACTTTAAGTCAATGAATTTAATTTCAAATCCTGAAAAAGTTCTTTGTTGAATTATCAAAGTGATTATTAGCAAAGACCTAGAAACAGAAGCAGCAATCACAAAGAACCAGCATGGTTTCATAAAGACCAGAGTATGTCAGTCTAAATATTTTCCTTTTTTTGTTGACCTGAAGAATGCTATAACTATAGCTCACTTAAATTTTAGAAAAAATATTTGATAAAGTTTATTATACTAATAAATTAGAAAGAGGGGAACTAGACAATAGTATAATTAGGTAGATTTAGAAATTGTTAAAGAGACTAACTTAGTAGTTATTTGACATTTCCTAGCACTAAAATATTATTGAAGGACCTTAGGTACCTATATTTGAGTTGACTATTGCTATCTAGCATTTTAATGATCCTAGACAAAGTCATAAAGGACATGATTATAAAATTCAGAAATGACAAAAAACTAGTAGGGATAGTCAACACACTGGATAACAGCATCATGATATAAGAAGATAATGAGAGGCTAAAGAATTTGGAATGAATTGATAGGGACAGGGCCTGAACCTATGATATCACTGGTAAAGAGAAATCTTTTCATGAGAAAAATCTCTTAGTATATTTCTACACTTATAATCTAGAGAGATACCCAGAGCACTGAGGTTACCTAACTTGCCCAGGAACATATAACTAGTGTGCATCAGAGGAACTCAAGTCTTTCTGGTACCAAGGATAGATCCAAGTCCATAATGGCCTACTGCTTTGGGGCTGAATTAAATAAGATAATATTTAAAAGACAAAATTTAAAGTTTGATACTTGAGGTTGAAATATCAACTTCACAAATATAAGTTGGAGGAAGCATGATTAGATTTTTAAAAATTTCTCAAAATGACCTAGATGCTTCAATGTATTTGCAAATTCAATGAGACATCAATAGTAGAATAATCAATTGATGGCATCAAAAAAATACTTAATATAATACAATTTAAGTTATATTAAGATAAGCATAATTTTCAGTCATTAAAGTGTTCATAGTCTCAATGTATCCCACCCTAGTCAGACCATAAGGACAGTTTTGTCTTCTGTTTTGAGTATTATATTTTAGGAAAGATATTGTCAAGTTTGAAAGCATCCAGAGGAATGTCATCAGAAAGATGACATTATTTGAGAATCAATAGAAAGGATTGGAAATAGTTAGTCCAGAGAAGAGACTGAATTTATGGACGGGGAATGGAGGTGGTCTATGGGTGACATGTTTGAAGAGTGCCGTGATGAATAAGATTTAGAAGTGTTCAATCTGTCTCCAGAGGGCAGAGCCTAGAGCTACGAGTAAAAGCTGTGAGGAAACCATTGGTTTAAAAAAATCATAAACAGAATTATTCAAAGGTCCGTGGACTGCACTGAAAAGTAAAAGGTTTTTCCTCATTGGAGTTCTTCAAGAAGTTGAATGTCTGGGGCGCCTAGGTGGCGTAGTGGATAAAGCACCGGCCTTGGAGTCAGGAGTACCTCGGTTCAAATCCAGTCTCAGACACTTAATAATTACCTAGCTGTGTGGCCTTGGGCAAGCCACTTAACCCCATTTGCCTCGCAAAAAAAAAAAAAAAAAAAGAAGAAGAAGTTGAATGTCCATTTATCCTCATTGCTTTAGAGGAGATTTATGTACTACAATGTTTTGACCTGAATTAATGGTAAAATCACTTCCAACAAGAAATTCTGCATTTCAATGACTGGTATTTGAGGCATTTTTTTTCATTATAATTATCTTCATTTAAAGAGTATATGTCAAGTTTGTGTGCCTTCCTCCTGTATACTTCTTCATTTGATGATCTCACCAGTTCCTAGAGACTCAATTACCATCTCTATACTGAATCTCAAAGGCACCTTTCCTGCCCCAATTTCTCTATTGACATCTAGTCTTGAATATCCAACAGCTTTTTAGACATCTCTAATTGAATTTCCAGTAAACATTTTAAATTCAATATATTCAAAATAAGACGCATTATCTTTCCCTATATACCCTCCCCACCTTCTATCTTTCTTATTACTATTGGAGGACATGCAATTCTCCTCGCCCCTCAGGCTTAAAACCTAAGGGTCATCCTGGATTCCTCATTTTTCTCTCACATACACACATCCCCATAGCCAAGCTTGCTGTCATTGTCTCTTTATTTCACTTTTGCTGCATCTCTCAAATATGCACCTTTTTCCTCTTCTGACAATCATCACTCTAGTCGACCCTGATCATCTCAAACCTTGCTTATTCAAATAGGTACAGTCAAGCCATACCCCCTACTCAATAAACTCTAATAGTATACTAATGCCTCTTGGAGCAAATAAAAAAAATGTTCTACCTTTTATAACCTATCCTCCCCCTACTTTTCCAGACTTCTTATACCTTACTCCCTGATAAACTTTTCAGTGTAATGAAATTGGCCTCCTGCCTATTAACAAACAAGATCTTTTTCTCTCTAGTTCTCTTGCAGCTCTAGGCCTAATATCTGACTATTCCTTATGTCTGGAACATATAACCTTGGGGTGTTCCATTGATGACTTCCCTGGCTTCTTTTAAATCACCACCTTCTACAAAGTCTTCTGTAGCTCCTCTTAATTCCGTTGCCTTTTCTCTGTTATTATTTCCTATTTATTCTGCATGTATTTTGCTTTGTAACTATTTGTTTGCATGTTCTCTCCCCCCCCCATTAGACTGTAAAATCCTTGAGGACAGAGACTGCTTTTTTTATCTCTTGTGCACATTGCCTGATACACAATATGTATTTAATAAATGTTTGTTGATTGATTTGTTTATGGAGGAAAAAGAGAGTCAGTTTCTATGTGCCAATGGCCTCATGGTCAGGGTTTGTGGAAGCAAGTGGCATCGAGTCTAGGGGAGTGGAGGCACCTGGGGAAAACAACTAAGAAGGTGTGCTCTCAGATTCAGTTCCTAGGTACTTTACCTGATACCTGGGCCTGAGGCTGGGCCTTCAAACCTCAGACTTGGCTTCTGACAACCTGTTTTGCAATTTGTCCTGGGGCAAACTCTGTCCCCCCTAGAGATTCCCATATGGAAATTACTCTTCAGGTAGCTTGTTCTCCTTTGACCTCAAAGTGTTTAGTCTTGATTTATCTAGCAAAATTTTGAAAGGGAAGGGAGTGATGGATGAATCATCGCATTGCATTACCTTAGTAATTCTGAGCATTTACACAGCACTCTCCACCATCAAAGCACTTTGCAGACATTAACTTGGGTACTCACCACACCCATATGAGGTCAGTAAGCATTATCATGGCTTACATGGGGGAGGCTGGGTCTTTGGGTTGATTTGTTGAAGGGCTGAAATGAGACCTCTCAGATCAGAGCTGAGGAATGTCAGCTTTGTTTAGCATTTGGCAGAAAGAAATCTGATATCTATTTGATAATCACTAAGGACTCAAATTTAACCTTGTCATCACTCTCTTTATAAAATCATAGGTGCTGAAATAGAAGGAACCTCAGAGATCATTTTTGTCCAACAATTTTATTTTACATATGAGAAAGTTCAAGTTCAGGAAAAGAAATGCTTCACCTAAAGTAACAAGTATGAGAGGCATGATTCAATCTCAGGATATCAGACTCCAAATCTACAACAATATACAACTACAATCTTCTGGTTCTTTTCCTTTTGTAAAAAAAGCTGAAACAAAGGCAAATTAATTAATTGAGTTATTAATTGTCCCTGTGATATAAATAATTGGCAGAATTTAAAGTTCTTTGTTATTCAATCATTTTTTCAGTCATGTCCAACTCTATGTGACCCCATTTGAGAATGATTTGCCATTTCTTTCTCTATCTCATTTTATAGCTGGTGAAATTGAAACTAGCAGAGTTTAGTGACTTGCCATGGTTACATAGCTAATATGTGTTTGAGCCCAGATTTGAACTCATGAAAGTAAGTCTTTTTCACTCCCAGGCCTGGCACTTTGGCCACCAAGCTTCCCATTAGACTCTCTTGTACTGCTTTAATCTGAATATTCAGGTCAGGCTACGATGATATAAAATGTTCAACTACACATTGAAAAATACAATGAGAGACTGAATTCACTTGAAATTTCCAGCTAAGGTATTATCATAATGGGAAATGATCTATTTTTTTATTTTTATAGGATTTTTTTGTAAGGCAATGGGGTTAAGTGGCTTGCCCAAGGCCACACAGCTAGGTAATTATTAAGTGTCTGAGGCTGGATTTGCACTCAGGTACTCCTGACTCCACTGAGCCATCTAGATACCTGATGGGAAATAATCTAGAAAAAAGTTTAGATTAAGAATTGCTCTTTTCACCTTTTACCCCAGTATTTGGTGTCACATGTACACAAACTCCATTTTGGTTCAGAATTCAATGGCAATTTGAATAAACTTTAATTCTCTGCCTGATGTCTTAGTAAAACAAACCTCAGTTCTAAAGCATTCAAGTTCAATATGGGGAAGGTCTTTTTTAATAGTAGTTCATGCAAAAAAGACCTGAATTTTGTAGTGGATGGCAAACACACCATGAGTCATCCTTGATGTAACTGCCAAAAGTCCCATTTGATCTTATGCTGTTTAAACAGAAGTGATGTCTAGAACAAGAGAAAAGATTATCTTATTGTACTCTTCCCTCCTCATTCCACTTTGAGAGTATTGTATTCAGTTGCAGGTACTATTTTTTTTGAGATTAAAATTCCTTTTGCTGGAAACCTTCCCAACCACTTTTAATTCTGGTGCCCAGCCTCTATTGATTCTGTTTTATTTATCCTGTAGCTAGTTTAATTTGCATATACTTGTTTTGCAAGTTGTCTCCTCCATTAGATTATAAACTCCTTGAAGTCATATTCTGTCTTTTTGTATCCCAAGTATTCAGTACATTTCCTATCACAAAGCTTAATAAATTTTGATTGTTCAATTGACATTGAAATGAATATTGTGACCAATGGGAGCATGTCCATAAGAAGACTAACAGGAGAGGAAAAGGATTCAAAAATAGGTTGTGTAAAGAAAAGTTTAAGAAATCAAGAATATTTAGACCAGAGAAGAAAAGACTTAAAGAAACATGATTAGGCTTTACAACTATTTTACAGATTATATGACTGAAGAGTGGAATAGTTTCATTCTGCTTAGTCCCATTTGGAAAAACCAGGAAAATTCAGTGGAAGATTCAGGGAGTCAGATTTTGGTTCAATGTCAGAATTTCCCAAATATTTAGAGATGTCTAAAAATGAAACAAGTTGTCTCCTGAAATACTGTACTCCCAATGACTTGATGTCAGAGGATCATAGCAGCATAGACTTAGAACTAGAAAAGACTACAAAAATCATCTAATTCAACCACCACATTCTATAGATGAGAAAACTTTGACCCAATAATTTAAGTGACTTGTTCAAGGTCATACAAGTAATAACTAGCAAAATCATGATTTGAACTATGATCTTTTCACTCCAAAGTGAAGTTAAGGCTGAAAGTTGGTCACACATACAGGAGATCACTAAAACAGACTGGACTACATGACAGCCAAATTAGTTTTCCATTTCAAATCTAATGAAAAAAGTATTTATTGGGGCGGCTAGGTGGCGCAGTGGATAAAGCACTGGCCCTGGACTCAGGAGTACCTGGGTTCAAATCCGGTCTCAGACATTTAATAATTACCTAGCTATGTGGCCTTGGGCAAGCCACTTAACCCCATTTGCCTTGCAAAAACCTAGAAAAGAAAAAAGTATTTATTGAGCCCTTGCTTTATTTCAGGCATTGTTAAGACTATAGGAATGTCAGCCCCAAAAAGTTAATTCTTGCCCTTAGAGAACTAATATTCTAGGGGTGAAAAAAAAAAAGAAAAAGTACTCAGAGGGACAAACATGCATAGTAAGTAAATAGAAAGTAATTTTTGTTTATTACAGGAAAGAGAATACCAACAGCTGTAGAATTCAAGAAAAATGTCACTTTGATCATCACAACTGAGTTTTGCTTTAAAAAAAAACCCCAAGGATTATATAAATCAAAGGTCAGAAAGAACACTATTCCAGCATGAAGGACAGGATCTATGATGGGAGACAGCATGTCATTTATATAGGGATGTACTGGTAAATGTTTAACAGCTGGCCCTCCCCCAAAGAAATAAAGAGCAAGATATACTTTTAAATTTAATGTACATTATTAACATTTTCCCTAAATCAAAGCAATGAGCAAACCCAAATTGTAGTATTTGTCAACTTTTTTTTATAACTGCTCAAACTGAAAATTTTAAAATCTACTTTCTAAAAAACTGAGTACAGTAATAGAAAACTGAACATAGCACACCTTGATCCATAGGTATCAAAACTGAAAATTACATTACAACTAGCAACAATCTTGAATGAACACCAAACCATCTTAAAATGCAATTGGAAAATATTTAAGAAGATAATTTAAACTAAATTAGGACATGTAGTTTTTCTAAATCAATATGTCCTCAGGAATCCTAAGGTATGGTTCAGTGACCCAATTTCTCTTTGAGCTTGATTAGTCCATTTTGACTAGAAAATTCTATGAATGAGTGGGAGTCATGTGATATCATTCAGGAGAAAGAGATTAAAGAAAATTGTGAAGGGCTTAAATGCCAAAAAAAAAATAGAATGAATTTTTCTCTATAGTAAAAAAGGGATTCCTTAAAGGTTCTTGAGCTTAAAAAAAAAAGATATAAACCATGTCTGTTGGGCATATATAAGCTATATGGAGAGTGGACTGGAGAAAAGAGACAGTAAAGACAAGGAGATAAATTTAAAAATTACTGCAATAATCTAAATATGAGAGGTGTTAAAGGTATGAACTGGGATGGTAGCTATTTAAGAACGGAGAAGAAAATGGATAGATATTGTGAACCATAGAATAGGCAAGACTTGGCAATTGAACACACACACACACACACACACACACACACACACATATGGAGAGAGAGAGAGAGAGAGAGAGAGAGAGAGAGAGAGAGAGAGAAACCTCAGAGCTGAGGGTTAACAGCCTAAAACCCTGGTAAGAATTATGTTACTAGTCACAGAAATAGGAAAATTAAAAAAGATGAGACATGAATATTATGGAATACTATTTTTATATGAGAATTCATAAATGACTGGACTCTAGAGAAGCATGGAATGAATTACAGGATCTGATGCTGAGCAAAGGGAGCACAATCAAGAGAACACTTTAACACATTAACAACATTGTGAGACGATCAACCTTGATGGATGCAGCTCTTCTTAGATCAGAGAGCTATGAAAATTCTATTAGACTGTCTATGGACAATATTATCCCCATTCAGAGGAAGAAAAGCAAAACAAAACAAAAATCCTTCAGAATATGATGAACACTACATTCACTTTTTAAAAATTATCTCATGTATGTCTTTCTCTTAATACTAATTCCTCAATTGAAAATGTCTAATCTGTAAGCATGTTAAAAAAAAAAAGTACATGTACAATATTAACCTCTCTGCCACTGAGGAGATGGGGATGGAAAGGGAGGGTGAAAGAAAATTTTCTAACAACATGCATGGGCTTATGAATGAATGTATTTGGAAAAAATAAAATGTCAATAAAAGAGTATCTTCTTGGTTAGTCCAGTTGTCTTTAACAGTATGCCATAATCAGGAAATAGGATTCAGTCACAGTTTTAAGCTGACAGTTCATATTTGATTCTCAGGATCTATGATACTGTCTTATCCCTATTATTCCCATTATGTCCTGACTATAATGGCTGTCTACATATACCAACTTGTTTGGGAGAAAGTAAAGGAAAAATATATAGTTGAATTCAGTCAAATAACAAAGCTATTTTTTTAAAAGTACTTGGTTTCTAGTTCCTATTTATTCAACTAAAGTAAATGATATCTTAGAATTTATTTACAAATTGGCTTGTCTGCAACTATGTGGTGTATAAAAAAGTACAATTTCTAGGTAATTAATAGTGTTATTAATCATGCTAGAATATAATTGATAAAAGGGGGTCAGTAACAATCTTAAATGCCAAAGATCCCCACTAAAGCCACTCAAAGCTTATATGCCTTTAGAAAAGTGAGTGTTCTTGAAGGTGGAAATTGACTCTAAAAATAATAAAGAATGAACTTTATAATTAGAGGTAGACCTAGTCTAATGCTGGGTTAGGGGACTGTGATCATATCATATCATTTACTTCCAAATTACTCCTATCTTTAGACAATCCTATCAAGGAATTTGTCCCCACCAAAACCTGATAACAATACAATGAATTTTACCCTCTGTGTGGAGTCTGAACAAGATTGAGGAGAAAATTAATCCAATCTCCTTTGCCTCCTATTACCAATGTATTTCAGGTGCTGGTTTGATAAATCCTGTGTTTCCCCAATATTAATAATTAATTACTTAATAATCACTTCTCTCATTGGCTATAAAATTACAAGCCAAATTACACTCAAGAAGATAGTTTTACTTTCCTGATCCCATAATGAAACTGACCCTTTAGGCAAAATGGTGGCAATGATGTTTTTGTCAAAAATTTCAACAAATATTTCATATGTACCTCCTAAGAATACAACCTTGTGCTAAGGCCTAAAAGGAACACAAATAATAATATTAGTAATAATAAAACATTTCTCTTGCCTTCAGGGTACCTACCTTTTATGAATAAATGTCTACACAAAGAAATTTAATCTAAAATTGAATTAGAAGTCATAAAAGGTACAGAATTTTATGAGTATTCAGTATGAAGAGACACTATTTGTCTCCATTATCTTAGCATCTCTAACTGTGGAAAATTAAAAAAGATTTTGTAGAGAACTTGACATTTGAACATATGAACTAGGCCATGAAGAATGTCTAAGATTTCAACATTTATGGATGGTAGTTGGGGCAGAGGTTCAAAAGAGAGAAGCAAGGAGAATAGAAAATGAATGAAGATAACAGGTGGAAAAATTCAAGATTTCAACAAATGGTAAGTTGCCCATTTTTATTAGGAATCAGACTACAACAAGCCCAAATTCCAGACAAATTCAATTTTAAAAAAACTTTTTTTTTAATAATGACAAAGCCTAGCAGATCAGTGAATAGAGTGTTGCAACCATAGTCAAAAAGATCTGAATTCAAATCCAAACTTTAGACACTTATTAGCATTTTGACCTTCAGCAAGTCATTTAAAATCTGTCTATAAAATGGTAATAATAATAATAACAGCATCCACCAGCAGGGTTGTTGTGAGAATGAAATGAGATAAAATTTATAAAGTACTTAGTGAAACTCCAAGAATTATATAAATGCTAGCTAACATTATCACCGTCATATTGATGAAAGAATTGCAGTCTTTAAGATTTCTGAGCAGGGGATTCATGTGCCATGGAGCTGGGTCATAGGAATGGTAATCCAGCACAATGTGTAGGAGAGATCATTAGCAGGAAAATGACTGGAAGCACATAACAATAATACAAGCAAAAAGATAGCAAAGATTCTAAAAAAATATTGAACAGAAAAAAGAATATTTCAGGACTGGGCAATTAAAAAACTAGAGATTTCTCTATTTTAATAATCTCTCTAAATTTTGTCCCACATGTATAGAAAGAGACATTAGGACATTTGGGACTGTGGTCTCTAGGTAACTATATGGTAAAGAAGCAGCATTCAAAGAAGTGGAAAAGAAAGTCAATCTGAAAAAATGGCCTTGGAGTCAGAAGGCTGAATTCATATTCCAGCTCCTTTTGCTTTCAAGTCATTTAAGCTGATTCTCTGTCACCTCATGTGGGATTTATTTGGCAAAGAAACTGGACTTGTTTACCATTTCCCACTCTGGCTCATTTTACAGATGGGAAAACTGAGGCAAACTAAGTTAATGACTTGCCTATGGTTACACAGCTATTAAGGGTGGATTTTAACTCAGTAACTTAAATCTTCCTGATTCCAGAATTGGTACCCTATCCACTCCACCATGCAACTAACCCACTTTCAACTCATTCCCTTTGTGCATTGACCTTGATTAAATATTTGCAGAGTAAACCACATATGTGTTATTATGAGGATCCATAGTTATAGTATATAAAATGTTCTCTGAAAATGGTCATGCTTTGTATAAATATAAATTATTTTCAAAAATAAAAGAAAGTTTCCTAATTCAGGTAACATTGAGGCATACATGAGGTCAACTCAATTCCTTGGCACAATCCTAAGAAAATGTGCATTGAATTAAATTGTACCAAAAAGAGATTTTGTTTTTATTTATGGCTGCCTATCAATGGCAAAGTGTGACAAGAATCATAGAATGACAGATTCAAAAGTGGTCTTAGAATATAGAAATTTTTAAAACGGAAAAGAGATGTTAGGTCACAATCAATACATTTTTATTAAATGTCTATGATGTATCAGGTACCAGGTTATATACTGAGGATAAAAAAGGAAACTATTGTTCCTTCCAAGGAACTTCACCCTAATAAGATCATCAAATGTCAGGCCTGGGTGGGAACTTGTGAGTAAAAGGAACTTTGCAACATGAACACAGACTGTCAGACATAGAAGGGACCTTAAAGGAGAGACAATGAGAATGGAAAATAAAATTCAGAATTAGGAATGAGTCTAGATATCAGATATATTAATCCAACATCCTTACTTCACAGATTAGAAAACTGAGAAACAAGATGTGAAATAGCTTGCTACTCAAAAATCACACAGTTAGTAATTAGAAGCAGCAGCAGCAGTCACAACAGCAACAACAACAAATTTAATGTAGACTCCCAGTCTAGCCTGGTTATAACAAGCAATTTTTCTACATGGGATAAGTACCTTAAAATTGTCCAAAATTTAATTGAAATGGAGTTCCAACAGAGAAACTAAGACTGAGACTGGTACCTGGGAAGCCATAAAAGAAAGCAAAGAAATGGTAGGAGTATGGGGAAGCAGAAGTGAGAAGAAAGATCATGGTCTTTAAGTGACACTGTATGGTAAAGAGGAAGCATTAGATTCATTGATCTTGATTAAAATTGCTTAATCTCTATAAATCTCAACTGGCTCCATCTGTAAAATGCGGCAAATAATATTTACATATCATACCTCATAGTGTTGTGAGAATACATTTTTGGAATACATATAATGTTCTCTGAAAATACTCGTGCTTTACATAAATGTGAATTATTTTCAGAAAGAAAGGAAAGGTTCCTAATTCAGGTCACAACTGAGACATAGACACAGAGATAGAAACAAAAGACAGAAAGAGAGAAAGCAGTAACAGAAAGAAATAGATGGAAGGACAGAGAGAAAAATAAACCAAAAGATAGAAATAGGAAGAGAGGAAGGGAAGATGTGGGAGATATTTTTGCTACTACATGCTTAGCTTTCTTGTTCCTATGCTACTAAAAATCAAAAATCTTCTATAAATCTTAGTGCCCGGATGCAATTATACTTCTCCCCTTCCTAGTTATCACTTTAGAGTTTAGTATACATTCTCCTGGCATATGTCATTATTTGGAGGTACAAATGAGGTTATGCCCCAAATAATGAAAAAAGGCTGATAGAAGAAGGTGAACCATTCTGACCACATTGGTAGTCTCAGCTGAATACAAGAAACTTAGTGATTCAGGATGAGTGCAGGTCCCAGGCTAGTGATTAATAGCCAGAGGAATTAGAAGCTCTCTTGCACACCTGCACAGCCCAACTGCTGAGACTGATTGCCTCGCCGTCTGCAAGAAATCAGGAGAACGTGCCTGACCGTGACGTTTTAATTCTAACAAAGAAGAACATCCTTTCTGAATGTCATCAATTGGAAAAGGTGGTGTAGCTAGAGAAACTGTGATAAAAGATGAACAATTTCACCCCATTTTAATTTGGTCTCTCATTCTGGTCAGTCTTAGTAATGGCCTTTTAAAACTCAATATCTAGATAAAAATCCCTACTGAGTCCCCTGCCTCTATTCTTTGTTTAGAGAAAAGAGGGTCCATGAGATATGTAGGACTTCAAATCACTACTTTAAGAGAAATCTCAATGAAGTGGAAGGCAGGAAGCTCTTAAATGGAAGAAGTCTTAGGGTCAAGGAGCTGTGTCATTTAAGAACTCAGTTTCCTCATATGTAAAATCAAAGGGCTGGATTCTAAAGTACTTTTCACCTAAGTGATGTAATCAATTCAACTAATCCTATTACTGATTGTAAAATGTTTAAAAGGATGGAACTTGCATTGATATGCATAGAAATGCATTTTTCAAAGGAAGCTAATATGAGTGAATATGAATGAAATCCCGATTTGAGTGTGACTTGCACTTAAGATATAGCTATGCAAAGACATCAACCTCATTCTCTCTTCAGGAGTCATCAAAGACCAGTGGCAAGACAAAAATCAAGATGACTAGTGATAATCTTGGATATGGTGAATATATTTGGCATCTTCAATGTCTGACCAAGCTATAAGTGTTCCACAGCACCTGCTTCAGCCACCTTCATAGTCACTGGAACAAATTGTTATCATTTGCCTATTCCATCAGGAGAAGTCTTGTTGATTACCCTCAAATTTGTTTAGCCCATACAAAGATGGTTTTATTAGATGGAACCACAAATGAAAATTGACTGAATAAGTGGACACAATAGGTGGATAAGAAGTAACATAATGGAAAGAGCACTGGACTTCGAAACAGGAAGACCTAAGTGCAAATATGGCCTCAGACATGAACTAGCTGTGTCACCTTAGGCGAGACAAAAACCTCTGGTTGCATTAATTCATTGGAGAAGGAAATGGCAAACCACTCCTGTACATAAAAACCTGAATGGCCTTTAAGATACCTCCTATCTCTGTATCTTCATATGATGAAGTGATGTCATTTTCTTATTTTCAAAATTTAAGGATTATTTTTTAATAAATCCAGTTTCTATTAGACTACTCAAGCAGTCATTTGAGTCAAGTGGCAGTCTTTACTGAACACCTCTCAAGGATCAAATATGAAATTAATTGTATGGTCTTGTCTCTATGGCTTCTTCTATGGCTTCTTCCCATACATGACATATTCCCATGAGAAAAAAAGACTTCTTTTAGGATGGTTTCAGATTACTTCAGTGATATAGTACAAAATGAAGTGAGAAGAAACAAGGGAATAATTTATATGGTAAGAGCAATACTGTGAAAAACAACAATACAAAGATCCATTACAATTCCAAAGGACTTCTGATGAAAATTCTATTCAACTTCAGATTGAGCATAGATTGAAGCATATTTTTTCTCTTTATTTTTCATGTAATATGACTGATATGGAAATGTTTTACATGACTTCATATACATATATATAAATAGATATATTTCTTGCCTTCTCAAATTGTCAAAGAGGGAGAAAATTTGAAACTGAAAATAAAAATAAAATAAAAAAGGACCTTTTCAAAGAACATGCCTCTCATCCTTTGCTCATGACACCCCTTTGCCTGAAAGGGAATGTCATCTACCATTTGCTTATTGAAACCATATATCCATTCTTTCTTTTAGAATAGAGCTCAAATATCACTTCTTCCAGAAAGCCTTGTCTGATTCTTCCATATATCAAATCACAGATTTCTAGGGACAAATAGACCATAGAGGTCATCTAGTTCAACTCTCTCACTCTACAAATGAAGAAGCTAAAGCCTATGGATGTGA
Organism: Macrotis lagotis; assembly: GCF_037893015.1. Taxonomy (NCBI): domain Eukaryota; kingdom Metazoa; phylum Chordata; class Mammalia; order Peramelemorphia; family Peramelidae; genus Macrotis; species Macrotis lagotis. Next base: position 593,009,961 of record NC_133666.1, on the reverse strand, counting down.
AGTGATCTGCCCAAAGTCACATAATTAAGATACAGAGCTAGAATTGGCCCAATTTTCTCTGACTCCAATTCCAGAGAAAACTGAATTATACTGCCCCTCCCAAGAACATCATAAATATCCTTCCCTCCTTGGATTTTCAGAGGCTGTATATATGCTTATTATATTTATTTGACATAAGAGTTATTTGTGAATGTCTCTTATAGCCCTTAGTATACTTTAATCACCTTGGGACAATAATGGTATTGCTAATTTTCAAATTAACTCAATGACTAGCACATTACTTTGTAAACAGTATGTGACTAATAAATGTTTGTTAGTTTATACATTGAATAAAAAAGAGTTATAATGCTTAGTGATATCCAAGTAGTTCACAATAACAAAAGCAAACCTTGCATTTATTTAGCATTTAAACTTGTACAAAATATTGTTTTTTGGTTTTGTTTATTTTTACAGTCTCCAACTAGAGAAAAATATACCTAAAAGAAGCAAAGAACACTCTGAATAACATGGGGGCAAGTAACAACTTTTCTCTGGATTAGTTAACTCATCTTTAGAATGGTCATAATGACTAGAAAAATCAAACATAGAGAAAGAGAGGATAAAGGAATAATGAATGAAAGGTAGATAGACCAATTTTTTATGGTTCTTTCCAGCATTAGGAGGTATGATTCCATAGTAGCAACATGCTCATCCTTGAACATTTTTCTGCTTTCCTGTTACCAAATTCTCCCAATAATATGGAATCCAGAACTGCCAAAAAGGCATGCTAATTCTTGTCATCTCTATCCCTCTTAAACATATGTGAAAATATTTAGGCAGTTTCTCCAAGACCAGAGGTATTGAGATTTATCCAATAAAAAGTTAATGAATCCGGAGGGTCAAATGTATAAGATCTGCCTTACTGTGTCCCACCATGAATCAATGAGCTGCCACCAAAGAAACTATACCCCATTCAAATACAAACTTTGTGCACACATTCAGAGAGTGAAAAATAATTCTGCATAATTTAATAAGATGACCAATTTTATGTTTAGTAACAAAATACAGTCAACATATTGATGTCTAATGTAACTGTTAATTAAAATGTATAACTATTATGTGTAAAAAATCATTTCAAGATTTTTCAACAAATGCATGTTGAATGACCTCATTTTACAAAGCTTTACCACTAAGGAATCATGATATTTAGAGTACAAAAAGTCCTGAGTGATGATCTTTGAAGAGGTGCTTTGAATGACCTTGATGTACAAATGTACAAATTGAGGACTCCTAAAATCATGGGATGTCTTCCTTGTGGATTTGTACCTGTCTGCCAACTCCAGATTCCAATCTGCTTCTAATTCTTGCCCATCAGAAGCAATGTCAATGTTTTCTTTCACATGAAGTTATGTTGCTATAGTTTTTCTATTTAATACTTCATGAAATTCTTTCATGGGTATTTTTCCACTTCATTTTTAAATATTTTCAATAGATATGTACTAATTAGAAATATATATTTTAAATTGTTATTTTAATTGAGTCATAATCTACATCATTATTTGAAAGCCTGCTCAATACTACAGAAGTCCCTAAAGAAATATAAGACATGGTCCCTGACCTTAAGAGGATTATGGTCTAGTGTGGGATATAAAATATAAAATATTTATACAGTAAACAAATATAGTACAAAACAGAATCTGGTAATCAGTAAAAAGATGCTATAAATATTCCAAGGGAAAAGTTTATTGGAAAAATCAGGAAAGAGATCACAGAGGAATTAAAAGATGGCTAATGAATTTGAAAGCTGAAAAGTAGGTAGGACTTAAAATTATTTTTATTTATTTAGTTTTCATTGTTATTATTAGGAAGCAAATGTGATATTGTAATTTTGTGCTCAGTTTTATTGTTTAAATGTAAATTATTTAAATATCCATCTGAATGCAGAAGGCTATAAACCAGGCTGGAAACTGTGATCATAATCTGTACTGTACTGAGTAAATTACTAATAAATCATACTTTATTAAAACCCATTTTATAAAATGCATTCTTCAAAATCTGTGAAATATGTAGTGAATATATGATTAGCATCATTTAGGAAATAAGGAAACTCATCTATAAAGAGTTGGTTTCTGAGTATTTAGAAAGAATAGCTGGGATTACTGAGAATCAGCATGGGTTTTTAAAAACAAGTCATGACATATGAACCTCATTTCCTTACTGCATAGGACTAATTGACTGATGAGTCAGTGGAACACTTTAGACTGTCTCTACCTGAATTGCAGCAAGGCTTTAACAAAATCTTTCTGGTTATCATTATGTACAATTAAAGGGGTTGGATATGGGTTAGATGGTAGCACAATTAATTGGATTTGACTCTTATTGAGTGATTAAACCTAAAATCTAATGGATCAGTAGTGATGATGGTGGTGATGGTGGTGATGGTGGTGATGATGATAGCACTGATATGGTGTTTGTTTTGTTACAAGGTTGCTACTGTGATTAAAAATATTAATTCATTTGATGCTCTCAACAACCCTGGAAAGTAGATTCTACTATCTCCATTTTAAAATATTATAGTTTTATATTATGTAGTTATTTAATATATAGTATTATAATATATAGTTGAGGAAACTGAGACAAATACATTTTAAGTCTTGACCTGAGCACAGGTCTTCTTGACACCAAGCCCAGCATTCTATATATACACTGCACCATCTAACTACCTTCAACAGAGAAAATAGAGTGTTCCTGGGATCTGACGTAAGCATTCTTCTATTCAACATTTTCTGAAAGTATGAGTGAAATTTCTGCTCCTTTTTCAGATGAAATTAGGATATACAACATTTTGAATAACAGGGTAAAGCTGCAAAACACAATCTGGGCAAACTAGCTAAAAGTCTCAAATTTCATAAAATTAATATAATTATGAAAAATAGGAAGTCCTACACCTAAATTTAAAAAATCAACTGCAAAAGTAATGTATGGGAAAATCAGGGACAGACAATAATTCTTTTTTTAAATTTATTTTTTTCACGGCAATGGAGTTAAGTGATTTGCCCAAGGTCACACAGCTAAGCAATTATTAAGTGTCTGAATCTGAATTTGAACTCATGTACTCCTGACTCCAGGGCCAGTGCTCTATCCACTGCACCACTAGCCACCCCCAGACAATAATTTTTATGAAAAAGACCTAAACAAATAATTTAGTAGCCTATAAGTTCAATATTAGTCAAGAATTTGTAGAAGTACCAAAAGATTTAATGTGATTTTTAACCTGTATTAAGAGAAATGGAGTGTACCTAAAGAATTATTTTGCTGGTTGAGAATGAGAAGGGAAGAAAAGTAGTTAAGTAGATAGAGTTCTGGGCCTGAAGTAAAGAATAATCACCTTTATGAATTCAAATCTGGTTTCAAATACTTATTATCTAGGTGATCCTGGACATATCACTTAACCCTGTTTGTCCTAATTCCTCTTCTGAAAAATGAGATGTAGAAGAAAGTGGCAGACCACTCCAGTATGTCTGCCAAGAAAACACCAAATGGGATCACAGAGTTGGACTTGACTAAAAAATGACAGAACAACAAAGAATGAGAAAAATAAAAGAATCATTGCTTTCAAGAATCATTGGTGCTTTTATACATTTTAAGTTAGCAAAAATGCATTCAGAACCCAAGTGGTTTGAAGTTGTTCTCCCTTCCATAGAACATGCTACTAACAACTGGTCTACTCTTAACTTGTATGCTATAGAAATGTTTAACATATTTAGGTCTATATCAAGTAATTTTTCACTGTTGTAGCCTATATTGAGATATATGATAAGGGCTTAGCTAAGTAAATATTAAACTAAAGAAAATGGCCAAGTAAATAGGAAGGATTAAGCTAGTGTTACAGTCTATTAACCCCCCCCTTTTTTTAAAAAATAATGGTCCCTCCAAAAAACAAACCAAACTTGAACCAGTCTGGAAAATCCTGTTAGGCTGAAATCTAATGTGATTATTCTGTTAAGTTCTTCTAAGGAGTCCCTAGCTGGCTACAACAGACTTCCCATAAAGGAGCTTCTCTCTCTCCTAAATGGGAAAATGCCAGTTTTAAGACATTCTTGTGGTTTTGTCTTTTTTATCTGATACAGCAACTATCAAGGTTCATGTGCCAATGATCAGATATGGGGAAAAGTTTGGAGACTTGAAGTTAGACCTTAGTCTCCAGTGTCAGTTCTGAAATTTAGTATCATTCCCAAAATGTTTCTCTTTGAGCATCAACTGACCCTGATTGGGTCTAAGCATTCCTTTGGGGTACTAATTGACTTGATAGTGGTATAATATTATCTGTCCTTCCCAGACTTGTTTGCAAGATCAGTTTTATACATTATAAAGCACTATCTAAATGCAACATTTGTTTTCATGGTTTTCTTTGGTACAAAAGAAAATTGCTGCTCCCCTACCCTGCAGGGCCTGGGGGAGCTTCTGAAGAGTAAGTGGACTAATCTTCCAATCTTCCATCTTCCATTCCCCCAGTCTGTGACTAGAACTTATTCAACCCTATCCTTCAAAGGTATCAGTGTTAAAAGGAAAACAGCCACTAGCCTTGGAAGTTCATTACTTTTTTACCTGAGGCCACCATCAATCCCACAATCTCCTACCAGATCAGAAAAGTCTACATAGAAGAGTGTTTTGGAAAGGGCTATGTAGAATTTACCCAGATCCAACTCAATTTCCCAAATAATACCTGATAAGGCTAGAAAGATATAGATAGATAGATAGATAGATAGATAGATAGATAGATAGATAGATAGATATAGATATATAGATATCGCTGTGAGAAACCTCTCATACAGTGAAACCCAGACTTCTAACCTTCTACCTCTAACCTCCTCCCAATAAAATTGTATGTCATAATCATTCTTTTCATTCAGTCTGAAATAGATGAAATCACATAAGTGCTAGCCAATTATAATCAGGAAAGAGTATATATTTTAATAATTTTAATAAGCCAAAGGGTCCAGAAGATAAGAAGGTCAGGATAGTGGGAGTCCTCTAGTGAGGAAGTAGAATTAAGGCTTTTTACTCTGCAAAAGAAAAAATTTGTGGAGGAGTTTGGTGAAAATATCTTTAATTTTAAGCGTTTGAAGTACTGCACATAGGATTCATTTTCTTCTGCTTGGGCCAAGAGCTCTGAACCAGTACTATAGGTTGTAGTTCCAAACTTATGGTAAACTTAGGGTGGACATGAGGGAAAACTTTCAAATAGGCAGAGGTAACCAAAAACAGACTTGTCTGCCTTATCAAAGTACATGGGTGTCAAAAAAAAAAGTCCAGGAAAAACTTGTGAAGGGCTACAATAGAATTTAATATTTATTTATGACTAGAATATAACCCATATTACCAATGAATGATAATAAGATGTAATAAAGTATAATAACAAAAATCAGTACAATAATAAAACATTTACATTTTAACAAAAAATAAGAGCATGCTATTTTTAATGTATACTTTGATAATACATTCAACTCTTCCTTCATTTTGTAATTATATGATTATATAAGGCCACATGCAGTCCATGGATCTTGGGTTGGACATACCCACCATCAGCAGATTCCCTCATCAGAGGTCTTCAAGCAGAGGCTAGATGAGTCCTTGATTTAGTCTGTTATATAAGCATTCCTTTGGGTACTAGCTGATTTGACAGTCACTTAGACCTCTTTCAGTTCTAAGATTCAATGATTTTTGTAACTTTGGGAGGTATTGACCCATAATTTCCCTTTCTCTATTACTTGACTATATTTCAAACTTCATTCTTTTAGCAGCTGCTTACTTCTAGATTTCCACAAGTTAACATCTGGCTTACTAGTTTTTTCTACTATGCAGCCCACAAGACTTATTATACAGTCTTAACATTCTAAAATTTATTAACCTTTAATAACTGTGTAAACTTATAACATTAATTTCTAGATAATTCATGGATGCCTAATTAATCACACAATTTTAATGACATCCTTCTATTTTTAAACCATTCACCCACAATCATTCCTTTTCCAAAAGGTTTAAAAATGTTGACATACCCTGTATACAAACTTGCTGACCCTGTATACAGACCTGCAGAGTCCTTCACAATTCATCACTTTTGCCCAAACAAAGGAAGAAGAAAGAACTAAGAACATCTTTTGATATGGCTCTTTCAATTTAAATAATTAAAAAATTAGTAAGTACCTATTACAGACACACACTATGCTAGATACTAGGAAAGATAAAGAATTTAAATGAGTCATATTCCTCACACTTCTGAACACACAAATATAAATAAGCATAAAATACATTATTTCATGACAAGTTCTTGTTCTCTGTAAGAAATTGTTCTACCTGTTGGATACATAAAAATGAAGAAGAAAAAAACCAGCAACAAAGGACAATATTACCCTATTAGGAGGGATATCTCAAGGATACAAGTACTGATGATGTAAGATTATGATGAGAGGCAATGCGCTATATTGGATAGAGGTCTGACAGTGAAATCATAAAAACACAAGTCCTTCCTCCAGGCTATTCACTTAATTTCTCAGGATCCCAGGGAGCTATCTTTGACTATGAATTCCACAAAATTTGCTAATCTTCATGGTAGAAGTTTCTCACTGGGAACTCTCTATAGTGACAAAAATTACAGGTCCTGTCCAACAAATTAAAGAGTATAATGAGGCAAAAGAAAGACCAAAAAAGAAGAAAAATTGAGCTAATGAGTCCTTCCAAACTGGGGATCTATTAATAGGTAATCTTAGGTAACTAGATGGCACAGTGGATAGAGCCAGGAGTACCAAACTTTGAATATGGCCATTGGACCCAAATGGCTCCAGAGGAGAAAGTGAGACTGGTTACTTAACACAGCAACTCCTCACTAAAATCCAATTCATGTGCTTATGATGGCATTACCTCCTTGATAACATGGTCTACTTCAAGAATAAAGGACGATGCATTGCTGATGGAGTTGTGAATGGATTCAGCCTTTCTGGAGAGCAATAAGGAACTATGCACAAAGAGCAATAAAATAGTTCATCCCCTTTGACCCAACAATTCCAATTCTAGGTCTATATCCAGAAGAAATTATAAAGAAAGGGAAAAGTCCTACATGTTCCAAAATATTCGTAACAACCCTTTTTGTAGTGGCAAAGAATTGGAAGTTAGTTGAGTGGTGCCCATCAATTGGGGAACAGCTAAACAAATTACAGTACATGAATATCATTGTTCTATAAGAAACCATAAAAGTCTCAAAGAAGCATGGAATTATTTATCAGATCTGATGATGAGTAAAGGGAGTAGAACCAACAGATCAATGTACACATCAACCACAATATTATGAGATGAGCAACCTTTTTAGAAGCAGTTCATCATCACAGTCCAGAGAGCTGAGACAACTGTATTGGTCTGGCTATGGACTACATTACCCCATCCAGAAGAAGAAAAACAAAACAAAACAAAACATACACAAATTAAAAAAAAACAACCATTCCAAATCTGAACACTTTATAAAAATTATCTCTTTTGTATCTCTTTCCCTTAATTCTAATTTCTCATACCAAAAATTACCAATTTGTGAACATGCTTAAAAAAAAATATGTAAAATGTTAACCTGACTGTTCCCTGGGGAGGGGAGTGGGAAGGGCGGGTGGAAGAAATTTTGTAACTTGGAAATATGCATGTACATGTGGATGAAAATAAATAATTATTTTTAAAGAAAGAATGAAGGACAAAACATTAAAGGCAGGGATTCTGGGATGGAAGGAAATACCAAAGCTCCCAATGGATGCAGAATTAGAATAGAGATGTTTATAAAGATGCAAGTTGTTCATTTGTTTTTGTGGAATTGGAACCATATTATTATATCTGAACCACATGGTTATATGGTCTAAAGGTCAGTTTTCTTAGTTATGAGAGTTTAAGTACTGTGGGCAAAGACATTGGAAGGGCAGTTTGGGTGAGTCACTGTGAAACAGGGAATCCAGAAATTTAGCCCTAATTCTGAAGATCCAATGAAGTAAAGTAGTATCCCAGAGGTTTAAATTGTGGAATTACATTAAAAGATTCACATGCCCAAATTCTTTGGAATCTGTGGTTAAGTCTAGAAAGGCCCATGGTAGTATTTATTTTAAAAGTTGTCTGAAGATTTGTTTTCCTTTTTAATTGACATAAATAAAACATATTTTATTTGATAATTTGGTTCCATGGCTAGTGAGAGCAGAGTATGGGAAGTTGAATCAAGAAGACATAAGATCAGCCCTTCATCAGAAACTTATAAGCTATGTGACTCTAAACAAATGATCTAACATTTCTCAGTCTCCATTCCTTTATAAGTAAAATGGAAAGAAGAAGGAAGAAAGGAAGGAAGGAAGGAAGGAAGGAAGGAAGGAAGGAAGGAAGGAAGGAAGGAGGGAGGGAGGGAGGGAGGGAGGGAGGGTGGGAGGGAGGTAGGGAAGGAAAGAGGGAAGGAAGGAAATGAAGAAAAGATAATCTTTCAGTTTGAGGAAATGACAGATGTAAATATGGCAGGCTGTCTATATCTGTCATGCTTAGGGTAAAATAAAATTTCCAACATAAAGATTTAGCTTCTTTTTTCCCTGCTGAGAAGTCCTGATCAACACTTACATAAATACACAGTCAGAACATGAAGTTTCATTTTTGTCATTCTGACATGAGGCAGTTGGTTACCATGGGGATAATTATATCAAATCACGAATATAGCCTTCCTCCCAAAGGTTTAGAGATAAGGAGTGAATAAGGACCCCTATATTTTGGCGCTCAAACTTTACCCACATGCACTAGGTTCCCTTGATCTTTCATTCTTCCTCCCTCAGATAGAAGGCATCTGCAACATCCAACAAACAGGAAAAGAAAAATTACAATAGTAACAATCCGTAATATAAATAACTCTTTAAGGTCTCAAAATGATCTCATTATAATACTCTGTGAGAAAGCTAAGTAGTATTAACTATTGATACATTTTCACACAAAAAAATATAATTCTTAGCCTTTTGTCAGATCATAAGAAGAATAAGCCACTGATATAAAAAATTATGAGGTTTTTTGGAGAAAATCTTTACTGAAAATTCATAGCAAATGTTATTTTGTATTCTTCCACAGTTTAAAATCATCCTAAGACTTTTGGACTATATTGTGTATGTGGAAATAGCAAGCATCACCTTTCATTATTCTGAATTTTTCTGTTACTATTAAGGGTATCACATTCTTTTAAATCACTCATGACTTTGCAATCTGAGTATTAATCTCCACTCTTCACCTTTGCTTATCCCACATATTCAATCTAGTGCCAAATTTTATTGTTTTCTATAACTTCCTCTTCACTGGCATAGCCACTGCCCTACACTATTGTAATAGCTAATTGGTCTTAGTAACTCAAATACCTCCCCACTATAAACTACCCTCTACAAAGTGTCAAAGTTATTTCTCTGAAGTTTAGATTTGATTATGTCACTCCTCTCTACTCCAGTGATTCTCTATTATCTCTAAAATACGAATCAATTATTCTCTTTGGCATGTAAAGCAAACTTAGATATATAGACTTCTGGAGAAAACTTAATGGGGGTAGAAAAGAATATATATCTTCTCAGCAGTACATGACACCTATACCAAACTGACCATAATAAACACTTCTCAAACTATGATGCAATAAAAATTACAAGTAATAAAGAATCATGAAAAGATGAAGAAATAATTGAAATTAAATAACTATCTTAAAAATGGGTGGATCAAACAGCAAATAACAGAAATAATCAATAATTATAACCAAGAAAATTATAATAATGAGACATCATATCAAAATTTGGGGGATGCAGCCAAAGCAGTTTTGGGGGGAAAACCTTTTATTTCTAAATGCTTATATGAATAAAATAGATAAAGATGAGATCAATGCATTGGATATACAACTAAAAAAGCTAGGAAAAAAAACAAATTAAAGATTCCTAATTAGGGGCGTCTAGGTGGCGCAGTGGATAAAACACCAGCCCTGGAGTCAGGAGTACCTGGGTTCAAATCTGGTCTCAGACACTTAATAATTACCTAGCTGTGTGGCCTTGGGCAAGCCACTTAACCCCATTTGCCTTGAAAAAACCTAAAAAAAAAACATAGCAGATAGCAAAATCAAGAGGAATTATATAATTACCTCAATAGATGCTGGAAAAGCCTTTGACAAAATACAACATTCATTCCTAAAATACTAGAAAGTTTAAGAATAAATGTTTTCCTTAAAATAATAAATAATATCTACCTAAAGCCATCAACAAATATTATACGTAATGGGAATAAACTTGGAAAATTTTCCAACAAAATCAGGGTTAAACAAGAATGCCTATTATCACCATTACTATTCAATATAGTATTAAAAATGCTAGTTATAGCAAGAAGAGAAGAAAAAGAAATTGAAAGAATAGGATTTGGCAATGAGGAAACAGAGTCAACTAGATCCACTGACCAGACATGAATACGGTCACCTGGAGATGGTGAGACAATCAGGGTTGGGTGACTTGCTCAAAGTCACACAGCTTTAAGCATCAACAGGTTTGAATTCTAGTTGTTCTGACTCCAAGATCAGTGCTCTCTCCACTGTGCCACCTCACTGCTCTTTGAATCAATTACTACCAGAAAGGCAGTCAATTTCTAAAGCAGTATCAGGGATCTGTCCTTGGTCCTAGAGTAGTCAACACTTTTCATTGATGAAAAAGGTAAAGGTAATTATATCTGTTCCTTGTTAACTATTGACTTTTCTGTGGCATTTTATCAATAGTAATAATGTTAATATAGTGCTTTTAATTCTCAAAACAATTACATCTATTCTCATTTGGTCTTCATAGTAATTCTATAAGGTAGGTGCAATTATTATAAAATTTTACAGATTTAAAAAACAGACTTGAAGGCTAAGTGATTTGCCTAGAATAAAGCAGCTAGTATGTGTTGGAGGCAAAATTTGAAGTAAACTTTTCCCTACTCCAAATCCAGCACTCTATTCAAAACACTGAATAATAACCTATCATTGTCTTGAATTATTTTAGCCAAGATCTACATAGTAAAGAGACCTGTGGGGTTGAGAATATATAATTTGAGAAGGTCACACAATTGATGCTAGTAGACTTGAAAAGAAGTGTGAAGGCTCAGGAGCATCTCACAGTAGTCATTAAGTGGGGCTTAAGGCAGAAGGGTTTTCAAAGAGACCCAATAGTGAGAGCCCTTGTAGTTAGATTCAAGCCATGGTCACTCAGAATAACATATAATTAATCCAATCCCTGATTCTCTATTTATAGATAATGGAATAGGAGAACAAGGAGAAATAACTTGCTTATGGAAATGCAGATACTAAATAATAGATAGCAAAATAGAAAGAAAGATAGATTATAAATGGCAGAAGCTTGAACACAAAGTCCCAAATCAGGATTCTTTCTATTATACTATAATTTTCCCCTTGGTATCATGTGAGTCTGATGGCAGATTCTAGGGAGGCAGGCAGGCATTTTCAGAGAACCTTTCATAAAGGTATGAAAGTCCTAGATGTGAGAATGGAGAAATGGTCATTAGAAATATAGCAATGCCCTAAGAGGCTCTTAAGAAACACAGATTCCTCATCACTACATTAAATGGATCCAGTCTTCCATACCTTTCTAGTTTGGAGTACTTTTTGCCTCACATTTGCCATCGGCTGTCAGTTTTGGGTCCTTTTGTCTACCATTTTTGAATAGCATGACCTCTCCCACCCTTTCTTTGATGTCTATAATTTAATTAATATTGAATAAATTGGGGGTTTCTCAGGAGAATGAGAAAGGCAATTTGCTCCATCACTGGGGAAGACAAAAAAACATAGAATCTTAATACTGGAAGGGACCTTAGAGGTTATACATTCTGACTCCTGTCCAAGAAGTATTCTATTCTATATCATCCTTGGCAAATATTTAGTCAGCCTCTGCTTGAAGAACTCCAGTGATAAGCAAACCACTTTGGAAGAATACTAATTATTAAGAAGCTTTTTTTAAATACAATGAACTAAAAGCTTTACCCTTCTGCAATTTCCACTGTTGGCTCCTAGTTCAATGTAAGCAGAATATATCTAATCCTTCTTCCACATGCCAAATCTTCAAGTAGTTGAATGTGGCTACATTCTTCTCCTCCTCTCTTGCAACATCATTTCCAGTCCTACATCATCTTGGCTGCCCTGTAGAATAAATATGTCAAAGATCTTCCCAAAAACGATGCCCTCAAATTGAATATAATATAGCAGATTGTGCTTGACCAAAGAACATAATAGTAAGACTAATAGATCTCATTATTTAAGTGACTACTTTTTGGGGATTGGAATTAATCAGTTCTCCATTCTCCAAGGTTAATTTGGCATTACTATATACCAAACAAACAAAGATAAATAAAACAATAGAACTGGTATTGCCTGCTCCATTTGTTTCTTTTAAAAATATTTTCCCAATTACATGCTTAAAAAATTTAACATACATTTTTTTAAATTCTAAATTACAAATTCTCTCCCCCATCATTGGGAAGGCAAGTAACTTGATACAGATTTTATTTATCTATCTATATCTATCTATCTATCTATATATATATATATATATGCAAATATATGTTATGCAAAATATTTCCATTTTAGTCTAAAGAAAACCCAGACCCCTCTGAATAAAAAAAGAAAAATTAAACTTTAATCTTCATTTAGACTGCATTTATTCTTTGCCTAAAGCATTCATCATGAATGCTTGAAAATTTCATTGGATCTTGAAGAGGTATCATTCACAGAACAGCTGATAATCATATAATATTGTTGTTACTTTGTGCATTTTTCTCTTCAATCTGCTCACTTTATTTTTCATCAGTTCATTTTAAGTATTTCCAGGTTTTTCTAAGAATATCTGGCTTATCATTTCTTAGAGAACAAGATCATCACAATCATACACCACACTTTAGGTAGCCATTCCCCCCAATTAATGGGAAACTTGTAATTCTTTCTCACAACCAAAAGAGCTCACACACACACACACACACACACACACACACACACACACATATATATATATATATATATATACATATATATATATATTAATTCATTTAACTCCTTTTATTTCTGTAGAATAGAAACCTTGTAACTGTATTACTGGGTCAAAAAAGCATGCACATCTGAGCTCTACCAGGTCCAACACTGTGCTATAAAGCATCAGTCATCAAAACTGCCTGGTACTAATTGAGAAATAGAGTAATGGATCAGCCTAATAGGACAAATTCAAAAGAAACAGTAGTAATCTGCAGTAGTCACCTACTGTTTGACAAACCCAAAGACAATAGCTTCTGTGATAAGAACTCATTATTTGACAAAAATTCTTGGGAACACTGGAAAATAGTATGGCAAAAACTAGGCATAGATTCACATCTCACAACTTATACCAAAATAAGGTCAAAATGGATACAGGATTTAGACATAAAGGGCCACACTGTAGATAAATTAATAGATCAAGAGATCTATGGAAAAGAGACAAATTTATGACCAAACAGGTAATAGAATATATTATAAAATGCAAAAGGAAAGATTTTGACTTTATTAAGTTAAATTTTCACTAATAAAAATGCTGCCAAAATTAAAAGGAAAACAGAAAGCTGGAAGACAATCTTCACAACTAGGAGTACTGATAAAGGTCTCATTTCTAAAATATGTAGAGAACTACATCTAATTCATAAGGTTTCAAGTTGTTCCCCAATTGATAAATGGTCAAAGGATATGAAAAGACAGTTTTCAAATGAAGAAATTAAAGTTCATATATATATATATATATATATATATATATATATATATATTCATATGAAAAAAATGCTTCAAATCATTATTAGAGAAATTCAAATTAAAACAACTATAAGGTATCATCTTAGTCAGACTGACTAAAATGACAAAAAGTTAAATGATCAATGTTGGAGAGGTTATGGGAGGACTAGGACATTAAAGCATTTGCCGGTGGACTTGTGAACTGATCCAACTATTTTGAAGAGCAATATAGAACTATGCCCACAGAGCAATAAAACTGTTCACACCCTTTGACCCAGAAATTCCAATTCTAAATACGGAAGAAATTATATAAAGATTTATATACAGAAGAAATCACAAACAATGGGAAAAGTCCCATGTGTTCCAAAATATTCATAGCACTTCTTTTCTGTAGTGGCAAAGAATTGGAAATTGAAAGGATACTCTTCAATTGGGGAATGGTTAAACAAGTTATGGTACATGAATATTATGGAATACTATTGTTCTATAAGAAACTATAAATGGTTGAATTATATAGAAATTGGAATGAATTACATGATCTGATGCTGAGTGAAGGGAGCAGAACCAAGAGAAAGATGTACTTATTACCAACAATATTGTGAGATCGTCAACTCTGATGGATGCAGCTGCTTTCAACAGTTCAGAGATCAAGGATAACCCTAATAAACCAGCCATGGACAATGCTATTCCCACCGAGAGGAAGCAAAACAAAACAAAACAAAAATCTTTCACAAACTTTTCAACACTACACTTTTTTAAAAAATATCTCATGTATTGCTTTCCCTTAATTCTAATTCCTCATATTGAAAATGAATATTCTGTAGTCCTGTTTAACACAAATGTGTATGTACAATATTAATCTGATGATTCAACACTGAGGAGAGGGTGTTGGGAAGGGAGGGAGGGAGGAAATTTTGCAACTTAACATATTTAGGTATATGGATGAATGTTGAAAAACTTCCATAACATGTATTAGGAAAAATAAAATATCAAGAAAAAAGAAAAAAGTATGCACAGTTTTTTCATAGTTCCAAATTTCTCACCAGAATGGTTGAATCAGTTTTTAATTCTAACATGGCTTTAATGTCCCAGTCATCTCACATTCCCTCCAACATTTGTAATTTTCTTTCTGTCATATTAGCCAAATTGATAAGTGCAAGGAGATACCTTAGAGTTGTTTTAATTTGAATTTTTCTAATCAATAGTACAGCAATTTTATATGACACATATACAATATCTTCAACTGAAATCTTTCTGTCCATATCCTTTGACCATTTATCAATCAGTGAATGATTTATGCTCTAATAAATTTGACTCAGTTCTCCATACATTGAAAAATAAAGTTTTGTCAAAAAACTTACTAATTTTTTCCATATTTGTGATTACTAACTTTATTTCCCTCTGTCCCATTTTAACCTGTTTATTTTTTCTCTCTTTTCACCCTATCCCTCTTTAAAAAGTGTTTTACTTCTGACTACTGTCTCCTTGAATTGTATTCCTTTCTTTCAGCCATCCCCCACTTCACTTATCCCCTTTGCTCCTATTTTCCCATAAATATAAAATAGATTTCTACATACAATTGAATATGTACTTTATTCCCTTTTTGAGCCAGTGCCAATGATAGTAAGGTTCAAGAATTGCCTACCACAATATTGCTTTCTTGTGATTCTTTTATATGAGATCATTTTTTTTAGGTTTTTGCAAGGTAAATGGGGTTAAGTGGCTTGCCCAAGGCCACACAGCTAGGCAATTATTAAGTGTTTGAGACTGGATTTGAACCCAGGTACTCCTGACTCCAGGGCCAGTGCTTTATCCACTGTGCCACCTAGCCACCCCTATATGAGATCATTTAAACTATTCTTCCTCTGCCTTCCTTTTCCCAGTGCATCCCCCTTTCTCACACCTTAAATTTAATTTTTAGATTTTATCCCATTCTAGTCAAATTACATCCAGGTCCACTTGCCAATGTATATGCTTTTAACTGCTGTAACAATGAAAAAGTTGTTAGGAGTTTGAGTGCCATATTCCTATGCAAGAATGCAAAGTTTAACTAGTAAAGATCTTATGATTTCTCTTTCAAGTTTGCCTTCTTTTTCTTCTCTTGTGTTTTATATTTGAAAATCAAATTTTCAATTCAGATTTGAACTTTTAATCAGAAATGCTTGAAAAATCCTCTATTGTATTAAATATTCATTTTCCCCTAATGGATTATATTCAGTTTTGTTGGGTGATAATTCTTGGATATAAACCTAGCTCCTTTCCATACAAAATACCATACTTGAATATCTGAACCATTAATGTAGAAACTACCTAATCTTATGTAGTCTTCATTGTGTCTCCATGATATTTAAATTATTTCTAGTTGTTTACATTATTTTTTCCTTAACCTGGAAGTTCTGGAATTTGGCTATAATATTCTCAGGAATTTTCATTTAAGGATCACTTTAAGGAGATGATTGGTGTATTCTTTCAATTTTTATTTTACCCTCTAGTCTAGGATATCTGGGAAGTTTGCCATTGTACTTTTTTTGGAACTATGATATCTAGGTTCTTTTCTTTATCATGACTTTAAGGTAGTTCATTAATTCTTAAATCATCTGTCCTTAATCTATTTTCCAGGTCAATTGTTTCCAATAAAACCATGTTTTCTTCAATTTTTTATTGTCTCTTGATGTGTCTTGGATTTGTTAGCTTCCACTTGCCCAATTTCAATTTAAAAAATATTTCTTCAATGAGATTTTATGCCTCCTTTTTCATTTGGCAAATTCTTCTCTTTTTTTAGGATTTTTTTTTTAGGTTTTTGCAAGGCAAATGGGGTTAAGTGGCTTGCCCAAGGCCACACAGCTAGGTAATTATTAAGTGTCAGAGGCTGGATTTGAACTCAGGTACTCCTGACTTCAGGGCCAATGAGCTATCCACTGTGCCACCTAGCAGTCCCCCAAATTCTACTTTTTAAAGAGGTGTTTTTTTTCTCTGTGAATTTTGGTTCATATTTTTTCCCTGGTTGTCAGTTCTTCTTTTTAAGATGCTCTGAAGTGGATTTTCGTGCTTTTTAAAACCACTTTACTCTATTATGTTTTATAAAGTATTATTTTCTTCAATATTTTTTACCAAGTTGTTGATTCTTTTTTATAACTTTCTTACATTCCTCTCATTGCTTTTCTCAATTTTTCTTTGATCTCTCTCTCTCTCTTATTTGAATTTTAAGATCATGTTTGAACTGTACTAGAAATTCTTTTGGGGTCTATTCACATTCTTCTTTAAACTTTGAATATAATAGTTTTACATTGTTTTCTTTATCTGAGTTTGTGTTTTGATCTTCCCTCTCACCATAGTTTCTATGGTCAGGTTCTTTTTTTTGCTACTGTTTGCTCAGTTTCCCAGTACATTTCTTGATTTTTAACTTTACGTTAAAGTCAGCTCTTCTCCCATGGTGAAGAGGGCACTACCCTTAGCTTCAGGTGTTTTGTGCTTTTTTTCTAGTTAGTTCTAGGGATTTGTAAGTCTTTGTTAAGTCTTCCAAGATACTATGATCTGTTCTCGAATCCTGTGCTGAGGGGCAGCTAGGTGGCATAGTTGATAAAGCACCAGCCCTGGAGTCAGGAGTACCTGGGTTCAAATCTGGTTTCAGACACTTAATAATTACCTAGCTGTATGGCCTTGGGCAAGCCACTTTAACCCCATTTGCCTTGCAAAACCTAAAAAAATATAAACCTGTGCTGAGGTCTATGAGCAACCACAAGCACCCTTCTTATCCCTGAAACTGTGACCAGGTCCCTCTATCCATACAACTATATAGTCTCATGTACTAGTCCTTTTCCCCTTTGCCGTAGGATTATAACAGAACCCTGAACCTAATACAAGCAAAAAATTCCCTGTAATATCCTTATCAACTGTCTTACTCCCTTCAAATCTGTTAAGTTAAGAGTTCCAGAAGCCACAATTCATCATCCCTGCTTATTTAGCACTCCCCTTCTGACTTCCTGGGGTGTGACTTGTAATGGCATGACTTGCTCTAGACTGTGCTCCATTCTTACCAAGGTGAGACAGAACTTTCTTGTTAAAATTCTAAGTTGCCTTGAGCTGGAAAATTGACTCACCCATTTGTATTTTAATTTTTTTTGGTTCTGCCACTGCAAAAATTCATTTTGAGACATTATTTTAAAAATTTTTGGAGGGGGAAAATTGAGAAAACTTAGATGACTTATATTGGTTCTACCATCTCCTTCCACCAATGCTTCTTTTATTGGAAGATATTGACTTTTTGTCCACCATATCATATTTTGGATGCAATATGAATTTGCATTTCATTAAAAATATCAAGATCTCTTTCACATTCAAGCTTTCTCCTTTTAGCAACTGTCAAATTAATTTTTTAACCACTTGTTAGGGTTAGTGGTCATTCCAATTGTATTCAATCTCAAATTCATTTTAATCAATTTATCCCATTGCTTCAGCCTGTCAAGATCATGTGAATACTTTTTTTAATCCACTGTATTAGCCAATAGTTTTATGTTATTTATAACAGATCACAAGATTGTGACATCTACTTTCCATTAAAATGCCAAAAACCTCTATTGTCCTTTCAAATGATTAAGCAATTTCCAACATTGTGATGAGGTTACAAGAAAATTCTATAATACCTAGTTTACTCTGTTAATTGAACGACCAATTATAAGGTGTCTTAGGGGATTATATTAATTGTGGTTGAGTATAAATCCCTATTCTTTCTAAGTATATATAAAATATGTACGGTACAAAACACAAGTGAAATAATTTGGGGATAGAGGGCACCAGCACCTGACAGATGCAGACTAGAAATTTTGTGTGTATATAGAAGGTGGCATTTGAAATACAATGCAATGGCATTCGGTATAACACAAAGCAACAGAATAACACAATATAATGCATCACAACCATAATCTTTTATGGCATCCAGAAGATATCAAGTGCTGTCCTAGGTGCTGAAAAGAAGTTAATATGACCAGAATCTCTTACTCTTGAAATTTCTTGTTTAAGATAACACATGATGAATTACCCTAGAGAAAAGAGGAATCCATAGCATCCTCCTACAATTCCAGTAGACTCAAAATTTTAGCTGTGCATAAATACTCTGCCTCATCTCTCCCTGCACCCACACAAGTTCTTTTGCTCTCTTCTCTGTGTCTGGAGAACTTTACTACCCCTTTCAACTTTCCACTTTTTCAATTAAAAACCCAGTTTAGAATTGTTCTTCCCAGATTCATGTTGTCAATAATGCATTTATTTTTTTCTTAGACCTCACAAAGCACTTTGTTTTGGAAACTCTAAAAAATTTATCAATCATAGTATGTATCATCTCTAATTGAGGCTATAGGAAGGAATGCCTGAAATGTAGCAAATGCTTAAATAAGACAATAACATACATTTATTAAGTACTTACTATTTTCCAAGCAATCTGTGTTGTGTTGAATCTACACATACTAAAAGATAGCCCTTGACCTCAAAAAAATGACAACATATGACTTTCAAAGTCCAGAGATTCAGAAATGAAGATAGAAGAGTTAAGGCTAATAAGTGTTAATTAACTTCAATGTGTTGTATAAACTTTATATAAACTCCCCAGTCACTTAACAAAATTATCTACACATGAAAGGTGTTTAATAAATATTTTGGGGCAGTTAGGTGGTACAATGTCAGTCCCAGAGTCAGAAAGATTCCTTTTCCTGAGTTCAAATCTGATCTCAGGCACATAGTTGCTTGTATGATCCTGGGCAAGACACTTAACCCTATTTTCTTCAGTGTCCTCATCTGTAAAAAGAGCTGGAGAAGAAAATGGCAAACTACTACAATGTCTTTGCCAAGAAAACCCCAAAGGTATCATGAAGATTCAGAAATAACTGAAAAATGAATAAATATAAATAACAAAAATAAATGGTTGCTCAATTGAATTGATGATGACAATGATGGTGATGTTCGTCATCAGTTCCTAAAGAAGACTGTGACTTCAGGGAGTTGATGTGATGACATGCATGAGAATTAGATTTGAGTGAAAGTATTGTGCTAAATCACCAGCCTCACTGTTTCCTCCAAAGTCATCTCGATCCAGCAATCAGGATGACTGGCAATGGCCCTGGATATGAAGCAGTAAGAGTTTCATGACTTGCCCAAGGTCGCACAATAAGTGTCAAGTGTTTAAGACTAGATTAAAACTCAGGTTCACTCCTGAGTTCAGGGCTTGTTGTGCTATGTATTGTATTGCCTAGCTTCCCCTAAACATTTGTGAAATCCCTTTCATGTATGGGATACTGTGTTAAATTGAATTGAATGATAAAGTGAAAAGTCCTGGACTTGGAGACAGATCAACTGGATTCAGTTGTTATCTCTGCTAATGATCTACCTTGTGACTTCACTTTCTCCATCTGTATAATGGGCATAAAAATATCTTTACCACCTGTCCAAGAAGAAATATTTTAAGCTGTAAAATTATTTTCTATAAATATGTTATCATTACTAAACTATAATATACTACATAAATGTGAGCTATTATTAAAATGATATATATATCACTCATAGTCAAACTGTAAAGTGTTATATTAGGCACTGCTAATCCCTAGGCCAGTTCTTTACTGTTGATACCTAAGTATCTGTCAAGTTCTTGAATTAGAGAACAAGTCTATATAACCCTAACTGATAAACTGAGATAAAAGCATTAAAGGAATAGCAGCTACAAGAAGGAAGGAAAATAATATTAAGTTCCTTCTCCATCCCTTGTAGGGGTCACTTTTACAAATGTTCTGGAGTCTAAATACCATCAAAATCATCAAGTTTTAGCTATTTAAAAGGAGGAGGGGTGGTAATTTGTTTGCTAAATCAATTACATTGTTCTTTTGTTTGTTCCCTTTCATTCACTTGAAGGACTTATTTGTGACTAACTGATCATGTTTGGACCCCAATTTTACAGCTAGCTTAATATATTGTCACCATATCAAATAAATCACTGATTATATATCTTGAGGGGAGGAGATATTAGGGGAAACCACAATCCAACTCCTTTATATATTTAAAAGTAGACATTTGGAAGGAAGAAATAAAAATGAAATAATATATATTCCTAAGGTCCATGAGAAGTCATATAAGTTTATTAATAAATTATATGACTTGAAAAGACTTGTGTTTTAGTCACATAATTATGGCAGTGGTATAGAAGATGGAGAGATTTTTAGTTAGAAATGAAGAAAGATTTTAGATAGAAAAAACAATTAAGATATAGTAATATTACATGAGAGATGTGATGAATGCTTGAACTAAAAGAGCATGGGATAGTGAAAAGAGAGCATGGTATAGATGGAGAAAAGGTTATAGATGTAGAAACAAGAAGATTTTGTCACAGATTGGGTATGAGATGTTTGGGAGAGTGAGAAGCCATGAATGGCACTAAGGTCCCAAACCTCCTGAATGATTAGAAGTGTGTTGTTGATGTTTTTCACAGTAACAGGGAAATTTAGAAGAGAGGTGGATTTGAGAGAAAATGAAATGAAATCTGTGATTTAGCTCAAAACACACACACACACACACACACACACACTGCTTTATTTATTCTAACTTGACAAAAAGGAAAATGGGTGATAGTCTGGGGGACAAAAGATTGACTTAAGATTGCTGAACAATTTCATTGCTTCAGGTTTCCAGGAAGATGCCTGAGGTAGCAGTGCAGTTGGGGAGGAAGAGGAGGGAACAATGATGGATGTAACTGGTGCAATTGTTCCAGAAATAAACCCAGTTTTGGTATTTTGGGGGAGGAAAATGGTATGTGACCTATTTTTCTGTCCATACATTAGTTGATCATGCGACCTAGGGGTAAGGTCATCTTGCTAAGGTGCTTTGATAGAGCATGGTCCCCAATTTGGAAATCACTACACCACACTGCACTGCCTCTGCAAGGACTATGGGCTGTGCTCCTAGAACTGAAAAGCACTTTTCATGGATCTCATACAAATGGGAATATTGCCACTAAAAAGCATAGGAATGACTGAAGGAGCTTTAGTGAAAACATTTCTAGTGAATGACAACTTGAAGGAATAAGTTTTCTCTCCCTTTACATTCATCAACCTTTCCATGTTAATGAACATTGGGGGTGAAATAGGAATGTCAAAAGAATTCAGATTTGAGCTTTAAGGGTTAGGGAATAGGGAGGGGGAGTGTTTGGATTTGACTACAGCTCCAATTTCCTTTCATGAATATTTCATTTAAATCCTGTATTAATCATTAAGTCATAATGACTGTCTCTGTCTTTCCCTTGCTCTCACAGTCTCCCTGTCACCCAGACATCCTTTTCTCTCCCTCCAGCTCTGAATTTCTCTCTCCTCCTGTCTCACCTCTCTCTTCCTGCCCTCCAACCCCACCCCATATTCCTCTAATCAAAAAAGAAATCTAAATGGTTTGGATGAACATTGATTATCTAAGCACCTTTAGAAAAATATCCCTGTGACTTTAAGCTGTGTCTGCTACAAAGACACTGCTGGAATGGGAACTCAAAGATTGCACTGTGGGAGACACTTACTAGTGTATCAAAGTCAAGGTCTGAAACCTTCCAAAGAGCTCTCTGCCATTAAAATTTAAGAAAATCATGTACACAGAAAGGCAATATAGTGAACTTTCAAGTGTTTGGGGGATTTTTGTTATTTTTGCTGTCTTTTTCCCCCAATAATAAGGTTGCCCAAATAGGAAAAACAGTTCCATCAGTACATGAAGATTGTTTGACCTCACTCCCCACCAACCTGACAAGATAAAACCTTTATCAGGCAATCCTTAGGACATTTGAAGAAGTAGGGTGGCAGGGGTGGGGGTAGGGGTAGGGAGTATAGGCAAAGGAATGAGACACAGAAATTTATATGGTAGTTTAATGAAAATTTTATTTTATTTTTGCAACATTCCTATGCTGAATTACTTTAAGTGCAATGATTCCCAGGCCTCATTTTCCTCATCTGTAAAATGAGAGAACTGGACAAGAGAAGCAGTCTCCAGAGCAGAGTCCTATACTCTCTAAGGATTCATAGAATAATGTCAAAGAGGTAATGAAATTACTGTAAGGGGTAACCATTAAAACTAATGGTTTTTAATGAAACCATTCAAAATGATTTCAGACCCAGCATACTGGGTGAAGTCCTCATCATCTCACACATGGTCTCTGATGGAAGAATTATGATTGGTCTCCCTACTGGAATCTCATCCTACCTGATCCATTCTCTACACAACTGCTAAATTGCCTTAAAGCACAAGTCTGCCCATGTTAACTCCTCAATTCAATAAACCCTCCCCCTAACCCCCATTCAGGATAGCAACCTCTGGTTTGTTTCCAACACAATCCCATGTCCTCTTGACCACTATGTCTGAACACTCTCCTGTACTGACCCTTCCCACCCAACATCCTGTGACTAGGAAAGCTTCCAAAAGCATGTTCTGGGTCATGATCCCTTTGGTTGAATTTAACTTACTCATGAGCAAGAAACTTGTAAGCAGATAAATTTATTCCTACCTCTAGCCTACTCACATATTGCCCTTGGACAGTGACAGCTGAATAAGAACCCAGACTCCCTTCTAAATCTCATTTTCATTTTCATGGGAAACAGTGAATCAAGTAGTACAATTAGGGATGGGTGAATGGATTTATCTATTGATTTTGATCAGTACATCAAGAAATGGGTGACTGATGGATCAATGGTTGCAAACTGCATTGAAGAATTCTTACTTTGTCATTACCCATAACCAATTCCTTTTCACTCTAAAGAAGTTTCCTCTATTCATAGAGGACATCACCATCCTTCAGGTCACCTAGGTTCAAGATCAAGCATCAACCTTTTCTCTTTTCTCTCCTTCACTCCAAATAGTCAATTAGTAGTCCAATTTTATCAATTCTATTCACATCAGTTCTATCCCTAGTATCCATCCCCTTCTTTCTATTCACATGACCAACACACTGGAAGTTAAAAAGACCTTTAAAAAATACCAGTTGGCAACTAAGAACACATAATATAAGAGAAAAGTAAATAAAACAAATATAAAAACTCACTGACTAGAGAACATTGATACATCTTTTCTGTTTTCATACCACAGTGAAGGAATCTATGGTTTGTGTTCCTCTCATCCTTCAATATTCATTTTATCCCCTCTCTTACTATGGTTGTAGATTTCTGAAAAGACTAAAGGGAGTATTTCCTTCTTTTAATAACTATCTATCTTTTTTCCCTTTTATGAAAAACAATGGAATGAAAACAGTAGGGATGGAATGTCAATATTGGTCTGAGGATAGAAATCCAGATGTTTTTGTTATGCTCAACCACCAGCTGGTCTCAAAGTTTTACAGACAAGGGGGAAGGGAAAGAAAGGTCTCGGAAGAACAATGTTGAGAGACTGTTTGTTATAATTATTGTCCTGAGGATAGAGAGGATGAGATGAGAAGAGAATGCCACAACCCACAGGATACAGAGAAAGAGAAAAAGGTTGAAAATAAATGAATAATAAATGAATCTCTTTCCATTTCTCTCTTAAAAAGTTTTCCCAAGGAGGTGAAGAATCAAAAAGTAGTGAGAAGAGGGGTAATGGCTTCATATCCTGTCCAGTCACCCATCAGGAATTCAAGACCTAGTTTGGCACCTTGCAATCTGCCCTACTTCCTTAAGAATAGTAATTTAGTCAAAACAATCATCACTACCAGAAAACATGCCAGTTGACTTCCTTTTGAATTCATTATGTCCTATAATCCCTATAACTCCTGAAACTAAAGAAGCAAGGGACTATCTGTATTTGTATTTACAGTGCCAAGAACTTACTTAAAAATACTTTTCATTTATTCATTGATCCAAACTTTATTTGTCCCTCAGCACCTAAATCATTGTTAAGGAGGTAAGGTGTGCATGGGACATGGTCTATATTTTATGTATTATAATTGAATAGTTCAATTCACTAGGAAATTAATTAAAGTCCATTCATTGGTTAAATCCTACCATATACAGAAGAAGCTATACTGAGACACCTTTAAGGTCTCATTGAAAAACTTTAGAATTGATTGTACAGCAAAGGAGACACTGGCACAAGACCTCCAAGAATAGCATGCCCTCATCAGTGAGGGTGTTGCATGCACTCTATGAGAAAGGCAGAATTGAAGTTACTCAAAGGAAACATGACATACATACATTTAGAGTATCCACTACGGCTGCTCACATGGACTATTTGTGCCCAACCTGTGGTGGAACATTTTGTGCTTATATTGGTCTGATCAGCCACAGTCACACACTAAAATTTGTCTCATACATACTGATGTCATTTTGTTCTTCAATAATGAAGGACAAGAATCAACCAAATGTAGTAAATTATCTTGACTGGTCAGGGGATGGGAAATCATTTTGGTGACTCAAGTATTCTTACTACTTATTGTATAGGCTATACATATATTACCAACATTCAAAGAAATAATAATAAATCCCGTTTATGTAGTGTTTCGTGGTTTATAACCTGCTGTCTTTACAACACTTCTCGGATTCAATCTCTTCTGATTAAAATGTGGAGAATGAATTAATAGTAGATGTTTCAGAATATATGATTCCTATTTTTCTGGTGAAAAAACTAAGGAAAGAAGAAAGTATGCATTTACTATCTCCTATTATATGTTATATCCAAACACTATGTTTAGTACTTTATAAATATTATCTCATTTGATACCCCCAAAAATCCTGGATGGTAAATGTCATTCTTGCTCTTATTTTACAATTGAGGAAACTGAGGCAGCATGTGATTAAGTGACTTGCCCAAGATAATATAGCTAGAAAGTGTCTGAGGTTAGATTTGAACTGAGGTGTTCCCAATTCCAGACCCCATGTACCATCTTTTGTACTTTTTGAACATAGGTCTCACAGACATTTAGTGACTTGGCCACAATCAAACCATTAGGAAGTTCAGTGCTCTTTCCATTATACCATACTATCTCTACTAATACCATTAAGACACTAGATTGAATGCAACTTAATAGTTCTTTGGCATTTCAGAAGACTCCTTAGGACCTTGCTGTGACTCAGGATCATCATTGTGAAATCAATTATCATGTCACCAGTGAAGAGCAAATGTGTTAGCTAATGGAGGTTTCTGGTTGATGGAATGACAGATAAAAAGAGAGCTTCCTAGAGTATGTTTCTAAATAACATCCTAGAGGTAGTACTGGAAAAGATATAGAAAATCTAATCCTGCCTTCACATTTTATAAATGAGAAAACCAAGGCCTATATAGATAAAGAGACTTTCCCACACTCATCTAAAATTCAAACTCAGACATTCCAATTTTTCCACCTATATACATTTTGGCTTAGTCTTGTATCTAACTCATTAAAAGGCATAGTTTGTGACTCTGGTTTTCAGACCCTTTGTCAATATAAAGTTTTTGATCAAAGTGACTTTACCTCAGCCCCACCAGCCATGGTCAATGGCTACATACCATGTTGATCAGTTAGGTATTCAGTGTTTCATCATTCAAATTAAATTAATATGTTTTGATTTATTGACATTCTGGGAGACACAAGCAAAATCTTTGACAACTAAACTGCCCTTACTTCAATGATAAAAGGTATAATCTCCAAAATTTTCAATAATATTACAGGACAAGAGTATCAAGCTACAAGGACAAAGAAGAAGGAAATAAATAAAAGATCAGGATAGCATCAAAAACTGATAGCACTAGAAAACACATTTGAGTCCTTCTAATCAAACACTTTCATTTTACAGAAGAGGAGAATGGGGTCTAAAAATAAGAGTTGTCCAAGATTATATAGTATCAGTAAATCAGATAGTATTGCCCAGTGAGCCACCATCTTGTGCTTTGAAATTGTGTATAGAAGTCTTACAGAAGACTCCTTGACCTTCTAAAAGAATTAGAAAATCTTGAGAGAACAGGTCTCATAGAAAGATTCCAGAGACTTCATGCTTTTTGTTCTGAGAAAAATCTCTAGGTTACAAGTCTCCTAAAATCCTTCCCAGATAGAATTCCTAGTACTGAGAACATAAGAAAAATCATACTAGATTAGTTGAATTTGTCCAGCCAGGGATTCATGATATGACTGTGGCAAAAAAGAGTGATTTGTGGTTGACCACCTCATTCCCACTTACTTGAATCAACATGAAAAATCATGGATATACTACTACTAAGTTGCAAGAAAGTTATTTGAAAATGTAATTACCTGAACCTTCTTAACACATGTTCCATAAGGTTTTCTTCCTGCTTTTGGTTGAAGCATTGTGACATAGTGGAAAGAATGTTACACTGCCAGTTAGAGGTTCAAGTCCTATCTGTGACACATACTAATTGTATGCCTTTTGTTTAACTTTTCCCTAGTGATCTTGCCCTTTCATCTCTAGAACTTTATGACGGAGGACCCCCCCCACACTCTCCTATTAGTGACTGCCTCTCCCAGAAAACTATTTCTAGAAAGTTACACCATTTTTAATTTCCCTTCCTCCTCTCTGTCTCTCTTCTCCATAGCCTAACTGTTTTATTACTATATACATATACCCTTTCCACATTCATTTCTCCTCCAATTTTGGAACCAAGAATCAATATTAAATCAATTCTGTCATTGTTCTTAAGGCATGACAATTGATTCCACTATAGTCCTCCTCACCATTTCTGTAATTTTCTGAACTAAAGCCCTTAACCCTCCATGACTAACAATTCTTACTTCCCTATGTGTCTTATCTCCCTAGTGTTAAAATATGCTTCCTTGAGGACAATAGCTTTCTTAAAATTTAGTACTTGACACAGTGAGCATTCAATAAATGTTTTTTTTTCTCTGATTTATCCTTTCATTATTCCAAACCAGAAAAAAAGGGAGTGGAAAACTTTAGTTAAGGATGATGAAGAATTCAGTTGTAGGAAAATCAGGGGTACCATTCTTTATTAGATGGGAGCCTTTTGCCCTTGTTTTTGTCTGAGCCCTTCCCCAACTTGAAAAATACCTCCTCATTTTTTCAACATGAGTTAGCAGCATGCTTTCACAAAAGTGATATTGAACTCAATAAGGTGTGGACCCCAATTGTTTAAAAACTAAGTCACTCAGGCATAAGTTCTGGCATGTCCTATGTGCCAAATTCTAAATTCTTCAATTACATTCCTGGTCATAGACTGTTTAAACTATCAGAACATTCACTTAGTTAACTATGGAGCAATTTATTGACAACGGGTTGGTCACCAGGTGATAAATTCTTTGAGTGCAGAAAACCCATATAAGAAAGGGAAAAAAAAGAAAATAATCTTTAGTCCTGATAGGGATAGATTAATGGGGGGAAAGAAATAAGTAAATTATCCCAAAGATATATGAAGTAGAATTAAAATTCAAGCTGTCACTGAATCTACTAGGGGATTCTCTCATTTATCAGGCTCCTTGTGCATTCAAGTCATTGTTCCTCTATTGAAAATGAAGGTTGAATACGAACATATCGAGCTTTTGAGAAAAAAGTTTGAATTAAATTGAAAATCAAAAAGATGACACCTTCTCCATGAAACTTTAAAAAAAATATCTCCTTTCTCAAAAGTCTCAATTCCTTCATTTATTTATGTTTTTATTTTTCTGGTAGTACTTTGTTGTTGTGGGGTCTTTTTCAATATTGAATCTTGGCAAAGATATTGAAGTGGTTTCATAATTTCCTTCTCTAAGTCATTTTGCAAGTGAGAAAACTGAGGCAAATGGGGCTAAGTGGTTTTTTGTGATCACACATCTAGTAAGGATCAGAGGATCAGAGGTTAGATTTGAATTCAGGAAGATAAAGATAAATCTTTCTGACTCCAGATCTGGCATATTATCCACTGTGTCACTTAACTAGCCTTAGTATGTACTTAATACATGTTATTCGATGATTGATTGGCTGATCATTTTGAACATCTCTGATAGCACTTAGCATATTCTCTTTTGTAATATAGTCATATTTGTTTTGCTTTTATCTTCCCTACACTAAACTAGAAGTCCCACAAGTCAGGGACTGTCATTCATTATTATGTCTCTACCAGTTAAGGACTGATGAATATCTGTTCAGTGAATGTTGAAAGAATTCATTCAATAAATATTTATTTAAGTCCTACTAACTATGTCCCACTAAAGCCTTTCTGCAATGCTTCATTGTAGCATAAAAGTCACCCTGCTCTTTCAAAGGTTATGCCTGTGGTACATAAGCTCTACCATATCCTACCAAGGTGAGAAAAATAATCATATTACACATCTAGAATTCCAAAGAGTCCCAGAGTCCAACTCTATCTTTTCTAGAAAAGGAAACTGAGATCAAGAGAGGTTAAGTGATAGGCCCAAGACCATAAAATAATGAGCATCAGAGAAAGAATTTGAATTCACATTCTCTGGGGTTTTTAACTATATTATGTCAAGTATAGGTCTGATAATAAATGTATCCATCAAAAAAGTTACAAGCCTAGAGAATTAGAATTAGAAATAGAATTAGAAAGTTGGTCATTGGGTCATGATTTTTATAGCAATTTATGAAGATTATATAAACAAGGAATGAAAGGATTGCAATCTGCTTCAGTTGAAAGAGTATCAACCAACCAATTAATCAAGCAATAAGCATTTATTAAGTGTATATAACATTCTAAATAGTGGGCCAGACATAGTATGTGATCTCTCTGTTGGGATGGGGGGAAAGCTATTCAAACAAAAGATAAAAAATGGTCCTTGTACTCCAGAGATTTATTTTCTAATGAGAGTGATAACATGTACAAAAATCACCATCTAAGAGATACTTTTAAATTATATGGAAGACTGTCTTAGGAGAGGAGACATCAGCACCTACAGTGTCCTATAAAGGCCTCCTGAAGAAGGTGGTGTTTGAGCTGAATTTTGAAAGAAGCCAGGGATTCTAAAGATAGAAATGAGGAGAGAGAGCATTTTAGGCATAGGTGCCAGTCAGTAGGCACAGAGACGAGAGATGAATCATTTTTATGCAAGGATCAGCAAGTAGATCAGCAGAACTGAACTATGGAAGGACATTATAAATATATATATATATATATATATATATGTATGTATATATATGTATATATACATATATATATATGAAGACTGGAAAATAAGAATAAATCAGTCCAAGAAGAGCTTTAATTGCCAAACAGAAGATTATATGGTCCCCTAAAACTCAGAGGGAGCTGTTAGGGCTTATTGAATATGGCAAAAAGATGGCACAGTATAGAACACTACGTCTGGATCCAGGAAGACCTGAGTTCAAATGTGGCCTCAGATATTTCCTAACTATGGAACCCTATGCAAGTTACTTGACCCTGTTTGCCTCAGTATCTCATCTGGAAAATAAGCTAGAGAAGGAAATGGCAAACTATTGTTTTTGCCAAGAAAACCTCAAACATGGTCAGGAAAAGTCAGATATGACTGAACAAGAACAGAAGAGATTTTTGACTAGGGGGTTGACATGGCCAGTCCTATACTTTAGGAAAATCATTATGTATATTGTTTTCCTGGTTCTGTTATGTCAGTTAACATGTCTTCTTTCATTTCCTTGATTTCCTCTGCCTTGCCAAAATCCCTAGTTTTCTTCAAAACTAATTACTAAATTACTAAAAACTTATAAATAATTAGTGGCATAAAAGTGGAATATGCTATCTATAGAGCTACTCATTCTAGATTTTAGGAAGTTAGATGACTACTTGTCAGATGGATCAAGGGATTCTTTTAAAGTATAGGATAGTTTAGATAATTGTTGAAGTACCTTCCATCTCTCAAATTCTATGTGAAGCATTTTCCACCTCCTTATTATTCTCTGTCTTGAAATTACATTATAAAGTCTTATCAGTATGTGGGTTCTACCCTCCCAAGGAGAAGATAAGTTTCTTGAAGGCAGGAACTGTTACTTCATTTTGTCATTTTACACTTAAAACTTTTTAAAATTTATTTTATTCTATTGTTATTATTTTTTAGGTTTTTGCAATGCAATGGGGTTAAGTGGCTTGCCCAAGGCCACACAGCTAGGAAATTATTAAGTGTCTGAGACCAGATTTGAACCCAGGTACTCCTGACTCCAGGGCCAGTGCTCTATCCACTGCTCCACCTAGCCACTCCTACACTTAAAACTTTTGCAAGTTCCTTTGGATGCTTAATAATTTCTATTGAATTGAATTAAAGAATATCTTACAGCAACAATTTGTTGAGCCATTCTTGTATCACAGGGCATTCAATTTCTTTCTAGAGGTTGTTTTTGGTTTTTACTGCCACATATGCACACATGCACACGCACACACAAGTGTTCTTCAAACCCTTGCTACTGGATTAGCCATTGCAGATAGATTTGCTCTATTATCCTATTTTGACACATATAATTCCTATGTTATTTGCATCTCTGTTCCTGAAAGAAATCCAAAGCATCTCTCAAGATGCTTAAATGGACATTTCCAGACCATTTGACATTCATCAGGGAGGAGAACACTCACTTGACTTAGTGTCTAGCAACGCTAATAATAAGGCTGACATAGGGATCTTAGTGCTGTTTATAGTGAAGGGACAGCTGCATTTGTCTGAGCTGCAGGTTAAACTTATAGCCTCATGTCAGGGTTGCAAAGAGGTGGCATTGAGAAAGCAAGAGATTGGGGGGGAGGGGAGAAAAAGGTATTTCCATATCACTGTTTTCACTTGTTTCTGTGGTCTCCTGGAAACAAAAGAAAACTAATGATGGAAATCCAAGTTGAAAGCTATCTATTAAGTCAACTGCCTGGCAGAGTACCTCAATAGAGTGTCCAAGAGCAAAGGATGTCAGTGAAATTTCAGTCTCATCAAAAACAGCAGAGTCAAGACTGTCACTAGGAATGCATGTGCCTAGAATTCTGATCGCCCCAGAGAGAATCCAGACAGCTTTACTCCTCTATTTGCTTCATTCCTTCAGACAAACTCATGCTGTCTCTTTCTTTTTTTACCCCTTAAGACAGCGTGATTGACGAGTTTCCCGGGTAATGTCTCTACATTGCTTCTGATGATAGCAGATGATGCCCACAAGAGCACCCTGGTCTCAGTGACACCCAGAGTCCTGACACATGACCCATTTTAGGAACATGAGAGGCTGCTTAGAGAACCTTAAAGGGAATGATTTAGAGGAACTGATCCACTGAGACTTGCCCTGGATGAGCATTTCATTACCCAAGAATTCATTGATTTGGCATTCATTACTCAGAATCCCTAAATACAATTCCTGGCAGGAACTCAGTTCTTTTGTGTTTTACAATGTGACAAGTTGAATATCAGTGGTTGGTGCAGTCTGCAAATAGTTTTTTTTTGATGGGGGGGAGGGAAATAATGGAGGTAACTTGATTTGAAAAAAAATTGAAATGAAATGGAGAATCAGGAGACCTGCCTGAGGTCTTCTCCCTAACTCTACCATCTCATAACAAAGAGAATGTAAGCAAATCATATCCATGTCTCAGTCTTCTCATCTTCAAAATGGAAAGAAAAATGCCTAATTTACTTTGTCTCCCAGGTGCTCTATGGATAAAATGAGAAAATATATGGGAAATAACTTAAGTGATTTAAAGTTCAATACCAGAGAAAGGGATTATGATTATTAAGTCTGGCAGAAGGCTCTTGGACCAGTCCTAGAGTTTGTTATGAAAATCTTGGTCCAGGGCATACCAAAGCATTTGATCATCTCAAATCACATCCCTAATATGACTTCAGCTGCTAATAAAAATCATTTGTAGTAAGAATAGTGACAGAAAGTAATGTCAAGTACTTCCATGATGAATTCTCTTCAATAAGAAGGAACCCCAGGTAGACTGGTAAATTAAAAGAATGCTGCAAATATAATCTAACTGGATTTTAACAAGTTTTGATAATGCAATTCATTCTACTCTCTAGTAAATATAGAAAGACTTGGATAACATGGGTTAGTTTATAATATAATTATGTCAGTAGGGCAGCTTTAACTAGTGTAGTGCTCCAGGGATCTATGCTTGACCATATTCTGCTTAATATTTTTATCAGCATTTATCAATATTTATCAATGTTTTACTTAGATAAAAGAATAGATAGAATATTTTTCAAATATACAGATGACTCAGAATTAGGAGAAAGAGTTAAGACACAGGAGGAGAGTCAAGATCCAAAGGGATTTTAACAGGCTAGATAGAGGAGTGTGAAGCTAATAAAACAAAATTCAATAGAGATATAGGTAAAGTCTTACCCTTGTAAGCAAAAATCAACTTCAAAGTCCAAAACTGAGGGAAAGTGAGGTAGCAGAAATTTCAGAAAAGATATAGGGATTTCAATATAACTTAGCAAAAGAGTCATTCTCCAGTCCACAAATTGTCAATGAACATAAGCAGGTAGTTTTCAAAAGAAGAAATCAAGACAACAATGGTCACATTAAAAATGTGTTCAAGAGACAGAAGTCACAGACAGTGATATAATTTTTCTGTTTAAGATAACTTAGGATTTCAGGAAAGGACTGTCTAACTTGAGTGAAAGGGGAGTGCAGTCCAGACAATGTCTGGACAAGCCAATGGGAGACTCTTAGCCACAGCACAGATAAGCAACTGCAACCCCTCAGCTCAGGAAGCCAGGCACATGGCAAGCTAGCTCTGAGGTCACCAGCCCCTGCAAAATATGAACAATTAGACCAGGAAACCCCAGTGGGGTTGCACAGTGGGCAAGTTGCCAGCCCCTGAATCCCTGATTCAGAAAGTCTGTCATCAGGTTTCTGGGTCCAAGAACGAGAAGCTTTGTACAGTGTTCACTGTACCTCAGAAGTTCGACTCCAAAGTAATAAAATAGGCAAAAATTAACATAAAACAGAAGAGTTGTAATCAAAGAAAGCTACTATGGTAACAGGGAGGATCAAAACACAAACTCAAAAGAGGACAGCAAAATCAAAATTCCTACATAAAAAGTCTCAAAGAAAGATGAATTGGAGTCAAGTACAAAACGTTTTCTTGGAAAAAATTCATAAAAGGATTTTAAAAATCAAATAAAAGAAGTAGAAGAAAAATTGGGAAAGTTATGCAAGAGAGAATCAATAGCTTGGAAAAGACAAAAATTGACTGAAGAAAATAAAGCCTTGGGGCAGCTAGGTGGCGCAGTGGATAAAGCACCAGCCCTGGAGTCAGGAGTATCTGGGTTCAAATCCGGTCGCAGACACTTAATAATTACCTAGCTGTGTGACTTTGGGCAAGCCACTTAACCCTATTTGCCTTGCAAAAGAAAAAAGAAAAGAAAAGACCTAAAAAAAGAAGAAAAGAAAAAGAAAGCCTTAAAAATTATCAAAAAGCAAGTGAAAACTAATGACTTTTTGAAACATTAAGAATCAATCAAACAAAATCAAAACAACTAAAAAAAGAATATGCAAAATATCTCATTGGAAAAACTACTGACCTGGACAAGAGATGCAGGACAGAATTATCTGAAAGTCATGATTTTTTTTTAAAAAGAGCCTGAACAGGATCTTTTTTTTCCTTTTTTTAATTGATAATTTATTTTATTTTTCCAATTATGTGTCATGAAAGTTTTCAACTTTCTTCCACATGCATATGCATGTTTATAAATTACATAATTTCCTCCCACCCTCCCTTCTCACCCAGTTCCCTTCAGCAGCAGTCTGATGAACATTGTACATACACATTTGTGTTTGATATGCTTACAAATTAAACATTTTCTCTATGATGTATTGGCATTAAGGGAAAACAAAAAAATGAGATAAGGGAAAACATAAGAGAAATTTTTAAAAAGTGAACATAGTCGGGGCAGCTAGGTGGTGCAGTGGATAAAGCACTGGTCATGGAGTCAGGAGTACCTGGATTCAAATCTGGTCTCAGACACTTAATAATTACCTAGATGTGTGGCCTTGGGCAAGCCACTTTAACCCCATTTGCCTTGTAAAAACCTTAAAAAAAAAAGTGAACATAGTGTTCATTCAGATTCTATGTGGGGCAACTAGGTGGCACAGTGAATAGAGCACTGACCCTGGAGTCAGGAGGGCCTCAGTTCAAATCCAGTCTCAAACACTTAATAATTACTTATCTGTGTGACCTTGGGCAGGTCACTTGACCCCACTGACTTGCCAAAAAAAAAATAATAATAAAGATACTGTAGGGACTTTTTGGGTTTGTGTTTTATTTGGTTTGGTTTTTTTCTTCCTCTGAATGTAGAAGATGTTGTCCATAACAGGTCTGCTAGGGTTATCCTAGCACTCTGAACAGCTGAAAGGAGCTGTATCCATCAAGGTTGATCAACTCACAATGTTCTTGTTAATGTGTATAATATAAATAGCATCTTTCAAGAAATTAACAGGATAAATGCCCTGATATCCTAGAACCAGAGAGTAAAAAAGACCACTGATAGAATCGAACAATTACTTCTTCAAAGAGATCCCAAAATGAAAACTCCAAGGAATAGTGTAGCACAATTCCATAATTGTCAGATCAAATAAAAAATACTTCAAGCAGCCAGAAAGAAACCATTCAGATATGATGGAACCACAATAAGTATTACACATGGATTAGCAGTATCTGCATTAAAGAATTGGGGTGTTTGGAAGATGGTGCTCTGGAAAACAAAAGCACTTGGAATACAACCAAGAATCAACTACCCAGCAAAATTAAGCATAATATTTTAGGAGAAAAAAGATGGATTTTCAATGAAATAGGAACTTTCAAACTTTTCTTATAAAAAGACCAGAGATGGCCAGAAAAGTCTAATCTTAAAATAAAAGACACAAGAGAGGCATAAAAAGATAAACAGTAAAGAAAAAGGGGTGGGTAAAAGGAGAGAAGGAGGAAAGGGGGATAAATTAGATAGCATAAAGAAGCACAAAAGATATATTACAGCAGAAAGAAAGAAATGGGGGTGAGCAATGTTTGAACCTTATTTTCATTAAATTTTGCTCAAAAGACAATAACATGCACATTCACTTGGATTTAGAAATTTGGAAGAAGGAGGGGAAAGGGGAAAAGAGGGGGGACAGATTGAAGGAGGCAGTGATCAGAATCAAAACATTGATGAGAATGGATACATAAACAACATGGTAAGAAGAAAAGTTGGAAAGAAATATGATTAGTAATCATAACTGTGCATGTGAATAGAATGAACTTTCATAAAGTAGAAGTATAGAGCAAAGAAGATTAAAAACTAGAATCCTACAATATATAGTTTATATGAAACATTTTTAAATTACATAGAGAGTAAAATTAAAAGACTGGAGCAAAATATAATAATTATGTTTCAGCTAAATAAAAAAACAGCAGCCGTATCTCAGATAAATCAAAATCAAAAATAGACCTAATTAAAAGGGATAAGGATGGAACCTAAATCTTTCGGGGGGAAGGGCAATGGGGTTGTGACTTGCCCAAGGACACACAGCTAGTTAGTATGACATGTCTGAGGCCAAGATTTGAACTCAGGTCCTCCTGACTCCAGGGCTAGTGTTCTATATTCACTCTACCACCTAGCTGCTATAGGAAACTGTCTTGTTAAAAGGCACCATAGACAATGAAGTAATATCAGTACTAAATCTATGTCCCCAAGTGTTATAGCATCCAAATACTTAGCAGAGAAGTTAAGTGAGTTTTAGGAAAAAATAGACAACAAAATTATATTAGTGAGATATCTCTGCTTTCACCCTCTCAGAAAAAATACAAATCTAACTACAAAATAAGAAAGTAGCTAGGGGAATAGAATTTTAGAAAATATAGGTTGAAGCATTTTTTTACTTTATTTTTCTTGTTTTTTTATTGGGGTGGTTATGTTTTCTTTAACAACATTACTTATGGAAATGTTTTGCGTGACTATATATGTATAGCCTATATCAAATTGTTTGTCTTCTCAGTGATGGGTATGTGGAGTGAGGAAGGGAAAGAATATGAAATTGAAAGTTATAAAATTAATGGTTAATTAATGGTTTTCATGTATAACTGGGAAAAAATAAAAATACTTAATAAAAACAAATGATCAAAAATGCATATTCTTTGACCTAGCAAAACCAACAGTAAATACTCCAAAGTGATCAAAGAAAAAAGTATCTATTTGTAAAAAAAGTATTTATATCAGCTCTTTTCCAGTGGCAAGGAATTGAAAATCAAGGGGAAGTCTCATCAGTTGGGGAAAGCTGAACAAGTTGTACTTTTGATTGTGTGGAATATTATGATGGCATAGGAAAACTCATATGAAGTGATGTAAAGTCAAGTGAGCAAAACAAAGAAATAACAATATTGTAGGAATAATCAACAGTGAAAAAGTAGGCAAATCCAAAAGACCTATGATGAAAATTTTGCCCACCTCCAGAAAGAGAACTGATTAACTCTGAATGCAGTTTAAAGTTAAGCTTTTTAAAACTTCATTTATCCTTTTTAAATTTTTGTCTGCTTCTTTAATATGACTAATATGTAAACATATTTTGCTTGTTTGGACATGTATCAATTTGCTTACCTTCTCAAAGAGGAGAGAGAGATGCAAGGAAGGGAGAGAATTTTAAACAAATATTTTTCAAATGATTATTTAAAAAACCTAAGTAATTGGGAAATTTTTAATGAAATAATGAAAACTGTATTTTAAAAAATAACCACTTCAACTTAAAATATATATATATATACATATATATATATGTATATATATATATATATATATATATATATATATATATTAGCAATCTGATTTGGCAGCCCAAAATGCCAATTCTTCTGAAGATGCATTAATATCATCATTTTTTTATTCCAGGAATAGTGGAATAGGAAAGTGATCAATCACCTCATTACATTCTCAGCTCATCAGACCACATCTGGAGCACTTTGTTCTGTTTAGTGTACCATGACTTTAAAAAGAATTTTGATAAGCTTACAATAGACTAGAAATAGGGATTGAAAGAAGAGCCTTAAATCCATATCATTTGACAATCATAGAAAGGAATTGGGAATATTTAACCTGGAAAAAGAGGACAGAGTGAGGGAGGGAGGGGAAGGGACAATCATAACTGTTTTCATGTATTTGAAGGATTGTCAGGTGGAAGAAGTATTGAACTGGTTCTATTTTGATAGACATTTTAGAATTTTCAAATTAAGCTGTCAGGAAAAATTTGCTAACAATTAGAGATGTTGAAAACTGGAAGGAGTTGCCTCAAGATGTGGTAGATTACCCCTCTTTGGTTGTATTCAAGTAGAGATTTTATGACCACTTTTCAGGTATGTTATAATGGGAATTCCTTATGTCTGTGTGTGCATGTGCGTCTATGTATGTGTCTGTGTATATCTATGTGTTGGGGAGGGGGTTAGATCAGATTACCAATGATGTCCTTACCAACTTTTAAATATGTGATTCTGAGCATAAGTGATTGGCTAAGAAAACCCTAAGAGTTATAACTTGAACTTGGATTCAGTGATCTTTGCTTTGAACCAAATCAAAGAAAGATCCTCACCACAAACAATATATAGAGAAAAAGCATATGAAGAAAGTGACTGGGAGAGAAGTGAAAGAAAAGACATTGGTGACCAAGAAACAACATTGGTGACCATAGAAGCCACCAAAAATTCATTCCCAGTGACTCTCCCAGTTAATTACATATTGACACTATTTGTCCAACATTAAAAAAAAATTCCATTGGTCAGGTGCCTAGGCAGGGAGTGAAAAGATGGAATAATTAGGAGAGGGATCTTCATCCAACATAACAACAAAAAAGATGTCCTGAGAGGGCATGAAAACCACAGAACCCTAGGAATGTAGTTATCTTGGGTCAAGGTAAAAGAATGAACTGATACACCAGTATAGTATATTTCCCTCGCCATTCCTTTTGGCCTAAAATTACCATTTTGTGGATAAAGACTGACATCCAAAGATGGGTCTTTACCTGAAGATGACTTCCATCAAGAATCAAACCAGGATTGTCTTTTGGTAGAAAGAGAAAGGATGTGGGTAGAACTGTGAGTTGAAACTATGGTTTGTAATTCAAGTTTGGAAGAAACAACCTTATGGCTGAGTATCTAGTTTCTTGTAAATATGTCTCAAGATCCTGACATAATTCTATAAATGAAGCCCCAAAGGATTAAAGTATGACCCCCAAATACTATATAATGAAAACCCTGGATAAGATCTAAACATTAAGTTCATCAAAAAAACTACACACCATATTTACTTTTAAGTTAATGCCATTTATGGCAAGTTGCTTACCACAATGGAAATGTAACTAATCTGAGAGTCAAGAGGTCTTCACTGTTAGCCCCATTTTTGACACAACTAATTTTGGAACTTTATATGATTCGCTGATTTTTCTCTGAGCCTCAATTTCCTCATCTTTAAAATAAATAAAATTACCTTTAAAGTCCTATACAAATTTTTTTTAATTTAAATTTATTTATTTATTTTCATCCATTGGACATGTAGATTTTTAAGTTAAAAAAATTTCTTCCACCCTCCCTTCTCACCCCCCCTCCCCTCAGTGGCATTGTACATACATATTTTGATAAGCATGCTTGCACATTAGTAATTTTAGGATGAGAATTAGGATTAAGGGAAAGATATTTAAGAGATAATTTTAATAAAGTGTTCATCAGATTCTGAAGGGTTGGTTGTGTGTGTGTGCGTGTGTGTGTGTGTGTGTGTGTGTGTGTGTGTGTGTGTGTGTTTTGTTTTGTTTTGCTTTGTGTTTTTTCCTCTGGATGGGGATAATATAGTTCCTAGTCAGTCTAATACTGTTGTCCCAGCTCTCCAGACTGCTGAGAGGAGCTGCTTCCATCAAGGTTGTTCATCTCACAATGTTGTTGTTGATATGGACATTGTTCTCTTGGCTCTACTCCCTTTGTTCAGCATCAGTTCCCATAAGTCATTCCATGCTTCTCTAGAGTCTGACCATTTATTTCTTATAGAACAAAAGTGTTTCATAATATTCATGTACCATAACTTATTTAACCATTCCCCAGTTGATGGGCATCCCCTAAATTTCCAATTCTTTGCCTCTACAAAGAGCTGCTATGAATATTTTGGAAAATGTAGTACTTTTCCCTTTTTATATAATTACTTCTGGATATAGACCTAAATTGGAATTGCTGAGTCAAAGGGTAACAACAGATTTATTGCTCTTTGGGCATAGTTCCATACTGCTCTACAGAAAGGTTGGATCCATTCACAATTCCATTAGCAATGCATAAATGTTCCAATCCTCCCACAAACCTCTCCAGCATTGACCATTTTCACTTTTTCTCATTTTAGCCAATCTGATAGGTGTGAGATGATACCTCATCATTGTTTTAATTTCTATTTCTCTAATTAATAATGATTTTGAAGAATTTTAGATTTTGACCATTTATCAATTGGGGAGTGACTTGTGACCTTATAAATTTGATGCAATTCTTTATATATTTTAGAAATGAGATCTTTATAAGGTCTCCTAGTTGTGAAGATTGTTTCCCAGCTTTCTGCTTTCCTTCTAATTTTGGCAACATTGATTTTATAAGTGCAAAACTTTTTTAATTTAATATAGTCAAAATCATTCATTTTTCAGTTTATAATATGCTCTAATTTTTGTTTGGTCATAAATTTATCCCCTTTCCATAGATCTGAAAGATAATTTCTTGGTCTATTAATTTATCTATGGTATTGCTATTCATCTAAATCCTGTACCCATTTTGACCTTATTTTAGTATAGGGTGTGAGATGTAGATATATGCCTAGTTTTTGCCACATTATTTTCCAGTTTTACCAACAATATTTGTCAAATAGTCAATTCTTATCCCAGAAGCTTATGTCTCTGGGTTTGTCAAATAGTAGATTACAGTAGTCATTTACTGCAGTTTCTTTTGAGTATCAGGCAGTTTTGATGACTGCTGCTTTATAGTATAGTGTTAGATCTGGTAGAGCTAGGTCACATTCCTTTACATTTTTTTTTCATCAGTTCCCTTGCTATTCTTGCCCTTTTTTTGCTCCAGATGAATTTTGTTACTATTTTTTTTCTAGCTCAGTAATGTAGTTGTTTGGTAGTTTGATTGGTATAGCACTGAATAAGCAATTTAATTTGGGTAAAATTGCCATTTTTATTATATTAGCTTGACCATTATTATATCAGCTTGAGCATTTGAAATTTTTCCAATTATTTAGATTTAGGTTAGAAGTGCTTTATAATCATGTTCATACAATTTCTGCGTTTGTGTTGGGAGGTAGATTTCCAAGTATCTAATGTTGTCTGAAGTTATTTTTAAATTTCTCTTTCTTTTAATTTAGTTTTAATTACTCTTGGACTTTGCTGTTCATATATAGAAATGCTAATGATTTATGAGGGTTTATTTTATATCCAGCTACTTTGCTGAATTTGTTAATTGTTACAAGGAGTTTTTTAGTTGATTTTCTGGGGTTCTCTAAATATACCATCATATCATCTGCAAAGAGTGAAAGTTTTGCTTACACAGTGCCTATTCTGATTCCTTCTATTTCTTTTTCTTCTATTATTGCTACTGATAGCATTTCTAATACTATATTGAGTAGTAATGGTGATAATGGGCATCCTTGTTTCATCCCTGATTTTATTGGAAATGCTCTGAGCTTATTCCCATTACATATAGTATTTGTTTATGGTTTTAGATAGATATT
This sequence comes from Macrotis lagotis, assembly GCF_037893015.1. Lineage (NCBI taxonomy): Eukaryota > Metazoa > Chordata > Mammalia > Peramelemorphia > Peramelidae > Macrotis > Macrotis lagotis. The sequence continues at coordinate 592,968,592 of NC_133666.1, read as the reverse complement.
ATTTATTATTTTTAAAAAATCATTCTTAGTGTTTTTAATAGGAATGGATATTGGTTTTATCAAAGGCTTTTTGGCATCTATTAAGATAATTATATGATTTCTGTTGCTTTTGCTATTGATATGTTTAATTATCTTGAGTGCTTTCCTAATATTGAACCCTCCCTGCCTACCTGGTATAAATCCTACCTGATTATGGTGTATTATCCTGGTAATAACTTTCTGTAGTCTCATTGCTTAAAGATTTTTGCATCAATATTCACTGGGGAGATTGGTCTATAATTATTTGTCTGTTTTGGTTCTTCCCTAGCTTAGATATTTAGATTTTAGCACCATGTTGGTGTCATAAAAGGAGTTTGGTAGAACTCCTTCCTCTGCTATTTTTTAAAATAGTTTATATAGAATATGAATTATTTGTTCCTTAAATGTTTGGTAGAATTCTCTTGTAAATCCATCTGGACCTGGAAACTTTTTCTTGGGGAGTTTTTATTGATGATTTCTTCAGTTTCTTTTCCTGAAATGGGGGTCATTTAAGTAATTTATTTCTTCTGTTAATCTGGGCAATTTGTATTTTTGTAAATATTCATCCATTTCATTCAGGTTATCCGATTTATTAGCATACAATTCAGCAAAGTACCTCTGAATTAACTTTAATTCCTCTTCATTGGTGATTAGTTTACCCTTTTCATTTTTCATACTGGTAATTTGGTTATTTTTTTAATCAGATTTATCAAAGCTTTGTCTACTTTATTGGTTTTTCAAAAAAATCAATTCAGTTTCATTTATGAGATCAATGATTTTCTTGCTTTCAATTTTATTAAATTCTCTCTTGGTTTACAGAATTTCTAATTTGCTATTTAATTGGGGGATCTTTAATTTGTTCTTTTTCCAGCTTTTTCAGTTGTATGCACAATTCATTGATCTTCTCTTTCTCTATTTTATTCACATAGGCATTTAGAGATATAAAGTTTCCCCTCAAAACTGCCTTAGCCACATTTCATAAATTTTGGTATGTTGTCTCATTATTTTCATTTTCTTGGATATAATAATTATTTCTATTATTTGCTGTTTGATCCATCCATTGTTTAAGATAAAGTTATTTAATTTCCTATTAGGTCTTGGTTTATCTTTCCATGACCCTTTATTACATGCAATTTTTATTGCATCATGGTCTAAGAAGTGTGTATTTATAATTTCTGCCCTTCTGCATTTGATTATAAAGTTTTTGTGCCCTAGTACATGGTCAATTTTGGTGTAGGTTCCATGTACTGCCAAGAAAAAAAAATCTATTCTTTTCTTTCTATCTCCATTGTTTTTCTAGAAGTCTATCATATCTAAGTTTTCTAAGATTTCATTCACCTTCTGAACTTCTTTCTCATTTATTTTGTTGTCAGATTAGTCCTTTCCAATTCTAAAATAATAAGATTTACAAGATTTTGAATTGTCATTCACCTGCTCCAATCCTTAAATAACTATAAAATTATTTTAGGCTTTAGTTTGATGAGTGACAGACAACACAAAGAAGACTGACCCCACTAGGCAAAACCCTTTATAACATGGCTAATTATCACATCATTTTTGGCTATTTCAAGGGACTAACACTGAAACAAAACACCATTCAGTAATAAACTGATACCACATAGGTGGACTATAACATCAGTGACAACATATCCCCTATCAGCAGTGATCTTTACATTACATGATTAACTTGTCTGCAAGAAGCATTTACCTTCAAATCAATAGTCATTGCCTATTCAATGCATAAATGGCTAAGAACATCACTGTTTTCTTTAGTATTCAATAATCTATTCAAGCTTTTTTCTTCCATTCCCCCATTTCCCCTCAGTCCACTCCACCCCCCTTTTCTCCTCTCCTACACTTTTCTTCTTCTCTGATGTTTTTGTCTCTCTATTTTTATTTCTGTGCCTCTGCCTCTTTCCTCCCCTCTTTTCTCATTCCCATTCTTCTTCTTTCGCACTCCTCATAATCCTCTCCCTCTCCTTTTTTCTAATCTTTCTTTTTTCTATCCTTTTTTCCTAAAATATCTCAGTCCTTAAAATTTTTTCACTCACACATATGTAGTGCAATAAAATTTCATTCAATGCCCAATACTTTACCATTTTCAAACTTTCAGATAACAATAATGACATATTTAGACAACACTTTTATGGTATAAAGTATTATTATTTATTATCAGGAAATAAAAATAAAAGCTGCAACTAGAATGCATGTTTTAATAAATTTGAGTACATAAAGTTGGCATTTGATTTTATATGCGCTATACTGGGGTAAGACTAGATATGCAAAAAAAGAGTAGTCCCTGCCCATTAAGAAACTTGTGTTCTAATAGATAGTTTTATGTAATGGAAAGAGCAATAAAATTGAAATGGGTCCACATTCAAGTCTTTGTATTATCTTTAAGTACTTGTGAACCAGTCCCTTCATCTCTAAATCTTAGTTTCTCCTTCAGTAAAATAGATGTTAAAATATCACCTCCAGGGACTTTCAGATCTGTTGTGAGGATCAAATGAGACAATATATGTAAAATGCTACCTAAATACAAGTTACTATTTCATGCTTCTTATTTTCACATAGATATTTTATGAAACATACCTCTTAAATTCTGTGCTTTTCTCAGAGTGAGTTTGTCCTTCTACTACTATGGATTGGAACCTACTAGAAGCAGTGGGCAGTTTTCATGAATTGCAGGATGTAAAAATCTAATCAAGGTATAGTTTGTCAGATAATACACCTTTAAATTAACAAGCACTGTGTAGCATACTTGAGAATTTTATTGTTCAGTCTTGATAGCTTTGTAAGATGGGCAAGTTTCTTAATTCTGTTACTTCAGTTTCCTCATTTGTAAAAATGAAAGAAATAGCAAACTAGTCCAGTTTATTTTGCAAGAAAACCTAAATGGGGTCAAAAGAATTGTACACAACTGAAACAACTGAATAACAACATAGACAAGAGAGACAGTCATTTATAGTTGTCAGATATCTAACCTTAGTACCAGTAAGATAGTTCAGTTCCTACCTCTTACACATACTAACTGTATCACCATAAACACAAGAATACACATGTTACACATAATTATCAATTTATCCTCATCATATTCTTTTTTAAATATGAAATTGGTGAGAATTTTATTAGATATACAAAATTTCAATAAGCTCGATTTTAATTTAATTTTTTACTAAGTAAAAGTGTCATCATTGCCCATTTTGTCTCTTCTCTTTCTAACCTAACTTTAATCACTGAATGGATGTTGACTCAAACTAAGATCTGAGAAAATCTAAGCTTCCAAAGGTTGAGGTCTCCCACTATATCCATGGCTATCTGCAATCATCCTGATCCAGTTCTGGCCATTTGAACCAGATGACCTTGGAAGAGAAAGTGAGGCTGGTAAACTTGCACAGCTCCACCATATCCCCCATTTAAATCCAGTTCACTTGTATGTCTTATCATCACTTCCCTGATGCCCTGGTCTTCTTCAAGAATGAAGGAGAGGGGGGGGCTAGGTGGCACAGTGGATAGAGCACCAGCCCTAGAGTCAGGAGTACCTGAGTTCAAATCCAGCCTCAGACACATAATGATTACCTAGCTGTGTGTGGCCTTGGGCAAGCCACTTAACCTCCATTGCCTTGCAAAAACTAAAAAAAAAAAAAAAAAAAAAAAATGAAGGAGAAACAAGTTTTGTTTTTAGGATCACTAATCACTAACCAACTATTTCTCCAAATCTAGTACTTTTATCTCTCTCCAATTAAGACAGCTGGAAGGAATGGACCCCAAATTGGCAATATCTAGGTGACTACAAACCTGCCATTGATGAGGTCTGCAGATCTTCTGGGATTCTCCAATTGATGTATCTTTGGAGCACAGCAGGAAGTTTTGGTTTGATGCCTATCTTATCACTTGTCATAAACCCATTTCCCTCCAGTATCCTACAACTAGGTGGTGGAGAGGGAAAGAGTAAGAGAGAGATAAACTGTCTGCTTATTTAGGGGGTGGACTGCCTACAGAAACAAGGCTCCATTATCAAATTGCATGGGCAGTTCAACAACTTTCTGGGTTTTCTGATGTTTACTTGAACAGTGAGTGATAGCCAAGGGAAGTCTGCTAGACTTTAACATCAAGCAGGGAGGAGGAGACTGCTAGAAGCAGATTTGATGTTATCCTACCCTGGACAGTACTATCTTTTGGACTCCCTTTCTTTCTTGAAGGCCCAATTTGCTGCAATGCCATTCATGAACCTTCCCGGAATAATCTAGTTAAATATCACCTCTCCCTCCTCATATTCCTTATAATCAATCAATCAATCAATCAATGAGCATTTATTACATAATTGCTATACCAAGTATTTATTATCTGTGCCAGAGATGCAAATGACAAAAAAATGACACTCTTCTTTCATGCCCTTAAGGAGCTTATATTCTTATACCAGAGGTCACATGCACACATATCTGCATCTGTATCAGTTTGTTCTGATGGCCCTCTCTGAAGACCAGTTCTCTTACATTTTCATCTCTCCCCCATTCCCTGAAAGAATTGGATAGTAAAGGTATGAGGAAGCTTCCCTGTCACTGATTACACCACCCACTGATAGCATTATGACTGGTACTCCCCTAATTTTAGGTAGAACATTATTTCCTCTATAATCACTTAGCTTTATTAGCTATTAAAAGGAATATTTACTTCAAATATATGAAAAGCATGCAAATATTTTCCCCAATATGTTGGGAGTATAATCCCTCTCTGAGTCTGCTGCCTCAATTTCTAGGGAGGTAAAAGGGATTTTTACTTCCCATTGCACTAGTGTCATGAAGTTTGAGTTCCAAAGAATAGCACCTTAGCACCCCTGTCTCCTCAGGGTTTCCATGTGGTGCTGTCTGCAATATCCAGTCTAGAATTCTGGGCTCCAAAATCCTCACAGTTCTACCTCCTGCATCTAGAACTGACTAGGGTTCCTGAAACAGAGCAAAAGCCCAGGCTTGTTTCTTAAGACCTTCTTTGCTTACTGCAGTGAATGAGTCTTTAACCCACTGGTGCCTCAGAAAAGAGAAAAAGACTGTCCCAGTGAAGTAGTTTCAAAGACACAGTCAATTCTGGCTACCAAGCCCAGGAAATAAGGTTGGTCCCAGCTACTTTGTAGGTTAATTCTGAATGTCTATAAATGAGTCAGTCTTTCTGTCTCCCAGAAGCAGGTCTTCAGTGCCTCCCATGTGGTTAATGCCATTTATTATGTGCTCTATTTACATATGTTAATATCAAATAAACACAAAAGATAGCTAAATACTAAGGACTTATAGAAGGAGGTTATCAGCAATTGAGGAGATCAGGAAATCTTCATGAAGAAATTAGTGTCTAAATTTAATTTGAAGGAACAGAGGATTCTTAACCTTGTGTCATAGACCCCTTTGACTGAATTGGACCTTTATATAAACAGGTCTTTCCCTTCTTTCTCTTTTTATTTTATTTTATTTCATTTCACCTTTCACTTACATGTAAAAACAAGTTTCAACATTTGCTTCCAAAAGTGCCAAAAGGACCTATAAAAACAGTTTTGTCTGCATAAAGTAAAATACAAATGAGATATTTTTATATCTTTATATCAAAATATTTTTGACTACATAAAGTAAAACTCAAATGAGACAATATTTGTAAAAAATGTTTAGCTTAGTGCCCGGCATTGCAGACTACATAAATGCTTATTCTCTATCTATATGTATAGAATCATAAAAGAAACCAAATATACTGAAATATGGTTATCAAAATATTTATTTTAATTCACATTTTTTCATCTCAAGTGAAGAACCTATAATTGAAGGATTCTATAAGTGAGAACATAAAAGGCAAGTCATCCCAGGACTGCTGGACATACTTGTACAAAGGAATAAAGGGAAGAAATGAGGCATTGTGTGTGAGGAAAAGAGACCATAGAGGAGAGAAAGGAAAGAAATGATGAATGGCACAGAAATATGTCACTTCATTAATAAACCTTGACTTGTTCATCTCTTTTCTAATTGAGGTATACTCCCTAGTTTCTTATTCTTCACTAAATAAAAACTACTAATATATGTTGTGTGTGTGTATATGTACCTTTTGTCGCTTTCTTTGCTCTATTTGGGGGATAGACAGACTTAGAGGGGTTTCAAAGGATAAAAGAGTATGCATAGTTTAGCTACTTTGGGGGCATAATTCCAAATTGCTTTCCAGAATGGTTAGACCATTAATAATTTTGGAGAAAGCAATTTCAGTTGAGTGATAAGGTCAAAAGCCAAACTACAAAGGGTTGAGGAATGAGTGAGAGGAGAGGAAGTGGAGGTAATAGGGATAACATTTTTTCTAGGATAGAAATAGAGATGTTGAATGATTGCTTTTGCTGACAGAAGCTAAAGCCTAGTGACTTTTTTAAGATAGAGAGAATTAGGCATGTTTGAAGGCATCAGAGAATGAAATAAAAGATAGAGAGTGATTTAAGATTAGAGGGGCAGATGATTGAGGGAACAATCTGCTATAAAAGATAAGAAGGGATGGGATCAAAGACATGTAGAGGGGGTTGACTTTGGCAAGGAGGGAAGAGGAAAAGAGAATAGAAGGGAGGAAGAAGTATTTATATAGAGTTGAATATGGTACCAGGCACTATGCCAAGTGTACTTTGTTTGTTTGTTTAACAATATTATATCATTTTTTCCTAATAGTAATTTTGTAATGTATTATTATCCTCATTTTAGAGTGAAGGAAAAATGAGGCAAACAGATTGAGTCACTTGTTCAGGGTCACACAGCAAATATCCAAAACTGGGTTTGAATCCTTCCTGCCTTCCTGCCTCCAAATCCAACACTCTAGTGACTGTGTCTTCTCTTCCAGAAGAAAGGGCACCTCATTTCCAAAGTCTGGAGTGAAGGATCAGAGAGTGGGGGCTGTGGGGAAGGATCATGTCAAGAGATTTTTCAAATGAAGAGTAGGAGAAAAAAGAACTGACAAGCATGCTGCCCTGACCTCTACCCTATCACATTCTAGGTTCTTTTAGAGTGCCTTGTATTTAGTAGATGAATTTAATACATCCTGCAGATTTAATTAAATATTTGTTGATTTTTCAAATTCTATTCAACTTAATTTAATTCCAAGGCATACTTGTTAAGTACACTAATGCTACTCTTCTAGGAATTAACACTATAAAGACAAAAATAGGGGGCAGCTAGGTGGCGCAGTGGATAGAGCACTGACCCTGGAGTCAGGAGTACCTGAGCTCAAATCTGATCTCAGACACTTAATAATTACCCAGCTGTGTGGCCTTAGGCAAGCCACTTAACCCCATTTGCCTTGCAAAAAAAAAAAAAACTAACTAAAAAAAAAGACAAAAATAGCAATAGCCATTTGCCCTCAATGAATTTATAGTCTACTTTTCTTAATCCATCTAACTCCATAACACTGAACTGGAAGAGAATTCCATGGCATAACGTAGCAAATGACAAGGAGTTATCCTACTTTTCTGGAAGGCTTCCCTAACATTATCTTCTTTGAGATGTACACCATTCAACTAGATTACGTTTTTCACAGCTTTGTTGCAGATATTTACTGGTCTTTTCCTCCTTTCTCTTTTTATGTTATTTCATTTCATTTAACTTCTTTCCCTGGTTCTTTACAAAAAAAAAAGTTTCAACATTCACTTCCGAAACCTTGAGCTCCTAATTCTCTCCCTTCCTCTCACCCTAGTCCCCCTCAATTCCCCTCCTTTTTCAACTTCTTGGTTCACTATCCTCATCTCTACTTCAATCCCAAATCTCCTACTTAGAGACTCCACTATCTATGTAGATTTCTTCTCCAATATTTCATTGGGCAGCCAGGTGATACAGTAGATAAAGCACTGGTCTAGATTTGAAAAAACTTGAGTCCAAACACAGACTCATACACTTACTAGCTGTGTGGTTCTGAGAAGTTACTTTACCTCTATCTACCTCAGTTTACTCAACTGGAAAATGAGGTTAATAATGGTACCTACATCCTGGGGTTCTTAGGAGGATGAAATGAAATAATTTCATAAAGCACTTAGCATAATACATAGTATAGAATGGGAGCTTAATAAATACTTATTTCCTTCCTTGCCAGTGACTACATTTACTTCTTCAAATTTAACAAACTATAGTTTCATTCAACCACGGTCACTCACAGGGATTGTCAATTGCTTAGGAATTCTAGTCGATGAAATGGTCAACCACAATTCTAGAGACCAAATGATCAAGCATGAGGTATCTACTGACACAGTACAGAGTGAGACACACATTTTTGAACACGACTAATGAGGGAATTTAATTTGCCTGATTATTGATATTTTTATAAGAGTTTTGTTTTCCTACTTTTCACCATTAGAGAGAGGAAGTGGGAGAGAGAGAGAAAAATAGATTTTAATTCATTGAAAAAAACAGGTAATTTTTAAAAAGAAGAGACAATAGCTATTTGGGTTTGATTTGATTCCTGAATAGAAAGTTGTCACTGACCAGTGTGTTTCACTATGGGTAGGCATCTGGTGGGCTGACACTGTAGGGGTCATTGCTTACTATTTACTTCTACTTCTTTATTTATTGTTGGTTTACATTGGACAAAATGTTTGTGGTTATTATTACTGTTATTGTTGGGAGCCTCATTGATTCTTTCCCTCCAGATCTCAGACTTGCATTTACAGCCAACACACACATAATCAGAGAAATGAAGTTATGAGGAAGAGAATATAATTATCCTAATAGTTAATATTTACATAGAATGAGTTTGTATCTATATTGCCACATTTGATCCTCATGACAATCCTGTAAGTTAGTTGCTGCTATTATGCACATCCTACAAATGAGAAAACTGAGATTGAGAAAAGCTTGGAGACTTAGTCAATGTCTATTATCACTAGGTGATGGTGATACAGTGGGTAGAAAATGGAACTTGGAGTCAGAAAGACGAGTTTGACTTGTTCCTCAGTCACTTGTTAGCTGTCAGAAAAGTCATTTGAACCCTTGCATTTTTCCTCATATGTAAAATGAGGACAATTGCACCTACTTCACATATTTGTTGTGAATACCAAATGGAATAATATTTGTAAGATATTTTGCAAACTTTATAATGCTACATAAGAGCTAGCTATTGTTATTACAATTGTTACTGTTTGCTTCAGAAATAGAGTTTTGACTTGAATCTTGCTTAAAAGACCAAGTACACTTACCTGCTGCTCCATTGGGCTACAATAGTTTCAGGCTGTAACAACTGAGCACAAATTTTGTCAGGTCTGAAACATTTGAAATATTTCAAGTAAAGGTCAGAAATGAATTAGGTTTTTGTGGTCCAAGGACTCATCTATGTAAGGTCAAAGAATTTTATCACCAGAAGATTGACATTCAAAATGATAACTTATTTCTGTTGCAATGACTCCTATGAACAATGGAGACTGCCCTGAAAGGGGTGTCAAATCCTAACTCTGCCATTTGCATTATCTCAATTTTATAGATGAGGAAACTGAGATTAAGAGGTTGTGACTTGCCCAAAATCACAACGCTTGGACGTAACAAGGCAAAATGAGCTTAGAGCCTCTGATTCCCCATGCAGTCCCTTTCTTCTCTTTCACACTGCCTCTGTTCTGATACTTGTAGCTATATGAGCTTGAGAAAATTTCTTTACCTCTCTGAACCTCAGTTTCTTCAGCTACAAAGTGAAAGCAGTGACATTTGCAACATCTAACTTCATGGATTGCTCTAAGGACCAAATGGGATTATATGTATGTCAAGGGTCTTATCTTTGCAAAGCATCATAAAAATAAGTTGTTTTATATCAACAAGATCATTACCTCAGTTCTTGGTTCCCAGTTTTCTCCTCTATAACATGAGAGAATTGTACTAGACGACCTCTGAGGTCCCCTCCATCTCTAATGTTTCTTGATCAGGTTATTCTTACTCTTATACCTGCAAGTCATTGCCTCACACCATTTATTGTTTAACAACTTCAGAGAATAAGTTTTTATGTCTATTGTGCCATTTTTGAAATGAGCAAAAGAAAATAGTGGTGATGTTTCTTTTTATAGAAATGGTGGATGCCATTTCTTTATTTGAGTATCAAATGGCAAATAATCATCTCCATCATACTGTTGATCAAACATTCTTAGTTGGTTAATATTGAATAGCTAATTAGAGAGTTTCAAATGACTAACTCAATTTGACCAAGGTGATAGATTCATTTTCATTCAAAGAATATGGGTCTACTTAATGTTTAAAAGTCATGCAGGCTCCTGCCCACTAAAACCCAGCAGGGCACATCAGCCTGATCACAGAAGACATCTCATTCTTGAACTTTAAGGTGAGAACTGTAAGTAAAAAGTAACCAAGAATTAAAGTTGAGGGTCAAGCAATTCATGTTTCCATTAACTGAAATTGCATAGAAACTCATTAAAGTGGAGAGCTGTTTCTCCTTCCCTCTAAGTCTTCCCCATTTCCCTCTAACTCCTGACAATACCCAACTATAGTTTCTCAAGGGGTCCTTGCTCAAATCAAGTTAATCAAATTCTCTAAAGAAATATGTTCCTGGATTTAGAGCTGGGAGTGCCCTGAATGCTAATTTTACAGTGAGGAGAGAGTTTCAGATTGGGGTACTGATTCGACTATGGACAAGCTATTTGACTATAGGATTTCTAACCAGTTTCTTTAATATTAATATTCATTTTAAGTTCTGGGGGAAAATGGAATGTGATCAAATGACCATGAACAGACATGTTCTCCTGTGCTTGCTTCTCTCCTGCCTCCTCATTGGATCTGCCCACCTAAGCAACATTACAAGATTGTAGAATTTGACCCCAGAATTTTTTAGAGATGAAATTACCTTAGAGGTAATCTAATAAAATGTCTTTATTTTACACATGAGGAAACTAAGGTTGTGAAACAGCTTTCCAATGAAAGGTGGAAATAGCATTTCAATGGTAATTAAATGGTGGTAATATCTACAGAACTTTAAGGCTTGCAATGTGTTCTGCAAATATCTCATTTTATCATCAGAACAATCCTGTGAAATAGATACTCTTATCTCCATTTTGCAAATGAAGAAACTGAGGCAAACAAAGGCTAATTGACTTGCTGAGACTCATTCTGTTACTGAGTACGAATGAATTGAATTTACTCCATGACCAGTATTCTATCCATTATGCCACCTACTTGTTACATTCATTTAAGATGACTGAAAAATAAGGCAGTATCTGATATTTTTATAATGTTTTAAGATCTAAAAAATATTATATAATTTGATTCTTCTGACAATTCAGGGAACTAGGTTACAAAGAAATTATTTTTCACATTTTATTGAGAAAATTGAAATTCTAAGAATTGGCTTTCCTACATTCACAGAATTATTTAAAGGACAAAGCCAGAATAGTGAACCCAATTCAACAGGTTCCAAATAGGGTGCTCTTTACACTATTCATCCTATCTTTAATCATAATTTATCTTCATTTTATAATTTTACAAATTAAATGTATAGTTTATATATATATAGATATAGATATAGATATAGATATAGATATATATGTATATATCTTTTACAATTCACATTGGGCTATGCTTGGAATCGTAAAGCCTTTGTTCAAATACTGCTTTCTACAGTTATTACTTATACACCCCTGGTTAAGTCACTTAATTTCTATGTGTATTAGGCAATTCCCCAGGTCTTATCTGTTAAGTCACAACCAGATTTCAATCTTCTAGGATGAGGATCCTTTGATTTCTAATTTAAAACCCATGTTCTTAACAATCCTGAGAGATAGGTGATAAAATTTGCATGTCCAGTCCTCAGGGGGCCAACATACTTCCTTACAGACCCATCATTTTACTCCCTGGCTACAACATTCATTTCCTTCACTGAATGGGGAAGTCCCAGTTTTATCAGCTTTTAGAGTAAACTCTCCTCTCTGGTCTCACCCAATTGAATCTGTATAGCTCATAGTTGCCAGCTGGAATATTTTCTTCCTTATCTCAGGCCAGCGGAAATGCATTCCCCATCACCTCCCTGGGTTGCATGGAAAAGTATCTGAGTTCCCTGAAGAAAGCAAGCTGTGATAGTGCAGAGTTCCCAGAAGTCAAGGTTGATTACTTGAATCTTGGCTCAAAGGACTTATTCATAAGTAGCAAAAGAAATTCATCCTTCCTAAGACTTTGGTCTTTGACATCCCTGCTGCAAACTGTCAGTTTTCCTGATAGACAGCATTGTAGCTATGACTAGCCTCACTCAGGATTCCTTTCATAAAAGCTTGCTAAATTCTGATAACTGGCAGTCTAAGGTAGGGCATGAAAGGACCATACTCTTTAGTTCATTAGCTTGAGGTCTCTTGGGTCTTTTGTCTAGTGTGCCTTTGGACTGGCACATTTTACAACCATGAAAAGTACAAACATTGACCATATGCTTCCCTGGGATCAAATTTCTCTCTTTGAATATATACCTTCTCTCAGGAAGTTTTAGAACTTGCTGATAGGATCACAAGCAAGGCAGTGGCCCTCTCAGAGAAGAATTGAATCAATATCAGAATATGGTTCCATTTTGGAACTATTTAAGTTCAAAGAGCCTAACCCAATCAACCAATAAACATGTATTAATTTCCCAGTTGCCATGAGAGGTGGAGGCTCATTTTACATATGAAGAAACTGAGACAGAGACTAAGTGACCTGTCCAGAGTCAAACAACTTAGTAAGTACGTGAGAAGGGATTTGTACTCAGATTTTCCTGATTCCAAGTACAGTACTCTATCAATGGTATCACCTAGCTTCCTCTTATATAAGGACTTGAGCTAAGATCTCAACTCCAAATTCAATATTCTTTCTAGGAATCACAAAGAATTATCCATTTTCATATAGTTCCTAAGTCTCAGAGCCAGAATTCAAATCCAGTTTGACTAAAACTACAGTATTATCTCTTATTGATAGGAACTAACTGGCCCCAATAGTTAGCTAATGGACATCCATATGTACTACTGGCCTTATGAGATTCCCCCTTTTATATTATATAATGGTGTGAATGTATTTAGTAGAGACTTTCTCCCCAAATATAAAAACTAAATGGGTTAAGAGCACTGAAGAGACTGAAATTTTAGTTGGGCCAGGATTGAATAAAATAACACTTATTTAGACTAGATGAACAGGCCACAGAGAAGTGATTAGTAGGAAGATCTCTTGGTTAGGAGTCTACTTCTTTGCTCAGCTCTGTTACTAAAGAACTATGTGACATTTATCAACATACCTTGTCCTCAGAAGTTCTTCCTCATTCCAAAAGTTCTGTAGATCAATGAGGAAAACCATAGATGCTGCCTACCTAGCTCATAAAGTCAACAGAGTTTTTACTATATAAAAATTCACTGGTCATTTCACATTATCTTCCAGCAGTGCAGTGAACTAAGGGCTCAAAAAACAGACTATAGGAATATATGTACTACTTGCCATGGTTAAGTCAGGAGGAAGATCCCATGACCACAATAAGCAATTGCAATTTGGATGATCAGGTTGAGTCACACAAGTACTTTGCATGCTTGCAATTCTTATTATTTTGACTTCTTCAGCTAGAACAGATTACCTACCCTTCAATACCTGCTAGGGCAATGGACCCTCTCAGGTATGTTTTGAGAAGTTAAACTATCTTCTTCCCAATTTAGACTGACCACATCAGATCCGAGGTGGGAATTGACATTTCCCCTTCATAGGACACTATGATCCAATTAAGAGTCTGAAGTGGGGCGGCTACGTGGTACAGTGGATAGAACACTGGCCTTGGAGTCAGGAGTACCTGAGTTCAAATCTGGCCTCAGACACTCAATAATTACCTAGCCGTGTGGCCTTGGGCTAGCCACTTAACTCCATTGCCTTCCAAAAACTTTAAAAAAAAAAAAGAAAAGAAAAGAAAAAAGTTTAAAGGGCATCTTAAAGGAAGTTAGTTTTCTGCTCCAATTACTCCCCCAATTTCCCTGCCATAATCTCTCTGATTTATCCTGTGGAAGTCATTAAACTTTGACAAACCAAAAAATAAATAAATAAATGGAAATAAACAAACAAAAAACCCAAAAAACTAAAGCATAAAGATGAAGTGATGCCCATTACACACATATTATTCAGAAAAATCCCTGTAAAGTACTTAAGGAGACATGGTTTTCAATCCCATCTCTTCCACAACTATGTAGTCATGGGCAAAGAACTGACCTTCTCAAAGCCCTCATTTCTTCATAAATAAAGTATACTACATAATGTCTAAATTCTCATTCAATTCTTATATATTATTACTCCTTTGCTGAAATAATAATAATAATAATAATAATGATTCTTTTAGTACTTTGAGGCTTATAAAATTCTTTTACAAAGATGCCCTTTTTATCCTCACAATAATACAGGGAGGTTGGGGTGGCTAGGTAGTACATGGGGGCAACTAAGTGGCACATGGGGGCAGCTAGGTGGCATTGGGGATGGCTAAGTGGTGCATGGGGGCGACTAGGTGGTGCAGTGGATAAAGCACCAGCCCTGGAGTCAGGAGTACCTGGGTTCAAATCCAGTCTCAGATACTTAATAATCACCTAGCTGTGTGGCCTTGGGCAAGCCACTTAACTCCATTTGCCTTGCAAAAACCTAAAATAATAATAATAATACAGGGAGGTAAGTACTATCATTATCCTCATTTTACAGATGTAAAAACTGAGGCAGACAGAGGATTAAGTTTCAATTCAATAAATATTTATGTGATATCTATTATATACCAGATTATGATTAATACTAGAGGTAAAAATTAGAAAAAGAAAGAGTCCCTGCCCTTAAGAATGTTACCATGATATTTTGTGAAGTCAAAACTAGGCAAAACCAGTGATGTGAATTGGAGAGTTATCTGGAAAAAAATCTGAAATCTCTATAAAGGAAGACTTTGGGAGGAATTTGTTATCCACCTTCCAGACTTCTAATCAGAAATGAGAGAGCTGAGAAAATATCACTTATGAAACAAGTGAGTCGATCTACAAGGTGATGCAATTTCATGTGATCAGCTTCCCCAGGGGTAGATGAAGTTGAAATCAAGCTGATGGAAAATGGAGAGTAATGTGACTTGCTAGAATCATGCAAATATAAAATATCTGAAACTTGATTTGAACTCACATACTTTGACTCCAGGTCCAACACTCTATCCAAGGGGTCATTTAGTGGCATAGCTGACATAAAATGAGGCAATGCAACAATTCATTCCTTCTATCTTGGCCCGTTTCAATAAAACACACTTTAGAACCAGAGAAAAGAGAGAACTCATTCAAGAGAAATATATATTATGGGTTTCTAAGAGTCCTCAATCTACCTAAAGGATGAACAAATTATGATGAAGGGTGTCTACAATAAGAATCTCAAAATTTTATGAAAGTATTGAGTAGTTGAAAGAGCTCGAGAGATAATGGTTTTAGTTTTGACTATCATTTTAATTTGTGATGTATGTCAAAAAAAAAGGATAGATTTGTATAAAAATTTTTAAAGAAGCTCTTCTTGTGGTTGCTAAAAATTGAAAATCAAAGGAAGAACCATCATTTCAGGATTGTTAAAACAAGTTGTAGTATATGATTGTGATAGAAAATTATTGTCCTATAAGAAATGAAAAGCAGGATGATTTCAGAAAAAAGCTAGAAAGACAACATGAATTGATACAAAGTGAAATGAGCAGAATCAGGAGAACATTGTACAGTAAAGAATTGTGAATTATTTAGCTATTCTTATCAATACAATGATCCAAGACAGTTCCAGGACTAATTATCAACCATCAGAGAAAGAACTGAAATTGTATGAATACAGACTAAAGCCATGATATTTTTCATTTTCTTTCTTTGATTCTTTTTTTCTTTGTCTTCTTTTGCAAAATGACTAATTTGGAAATTTACCATCTCAGGGAGAAGGGCTGGAAGGAAGACGGGAAGGGATAGAATTTGGAACTCAAAATATTTTTTTAAAATGTTAAATAATTGTTTTATCTTGGAATTGGGTAGGTATATTTTAATAAAACATATTTATGATGTATGGTACACCAGGAAGAATCTGGATTGAGACAAAGGGCTTGGCTTTGTCTGTCTCTCATGATTTTTACATGTATGACTTTAAACAAATCATTTAATCTTGCCGAAGTCTCAGGGTCCTTATCTGAAAATTGGATGGATTGGACCACATAAATTCTGAGGTTCCTTTCTTCCCTAGATCTGTAAATGTCTGATCCTATGACCAAGATTCAAATAACAGTTTTTTCACTGACTACCTATGGGAACTTAGACAAATCATTATACCCTTCTTTTCTTTTGCTTCTTCCTTTGAACAATGAGGGGATTAAGTTTAAATTAAAAATTAAGTTTAAATTAAAAATTAAGTTTAAAATTCCTACCAGCTCTGAACCAAGGATCCTATGACCTTTCAGGGTCTCACTTGCTTTGTCATTTCTAAAGTTAAATAAATGTATACATCCTTTTATCTACTTCTACCTAATAGGGATGCTGTCAAAAACAAACAAGATAATGGAAGAACCACAGTATAAACATAAGCTATTATTTTCCCATTGCAGGAGAAAAGAAAATTGGATGAAATATATGGTAACAACTCATAGAGAAATCATTAAACTCCACACCTCTTCAACCAGCTGATTAAATGAAACTTAATTTCTAATTATAAAAGCCGGAAGTTGAAAAAATGTAACTAACCACAAAATGGCATTTGATAATCCTACAAATCATCAGGATTTCACATGAGGTATATTAGTAGGATGTAAAAAATTTCTCTACCATTGATGCAGAAAGGGAAGACCTTGAGATGAGCAAATCTTAGGATGGTGAATGGGGTTAGGGAAGGGAAGGAGAAAGAAGAAACCATTCAAGGTATATTGTACAAGAAGAGATCTACATCTCCAGATGACACCAACTCACTGGGTAATTTATGACAAATTCAATTAAACAAGAATTTATGTAATGCTTACTATTTGGAAAGCATTATACTAGGCACTGAGATTACATAGACCAAAAAGCTGTATCTTCAAGATGTCTACATTCTATAGGTAGATCACTCATTTTTCTAAACTTAGCTTCTTCACCCATCAAAAGGTGATTTTGCATTAGATCAGGCGTGTTTAATATTAGGTTCATGACCTTGTTTTTACTTAAATATTCTGGTAGCAGTATTGCAATTTTTCCTTAACAATTCCGTGAATTGTATTATATACATTTATGCAGACAAGTACTATTTAGAGGAGTCCATAGGGCTTTTTCCATACTATCAATGGGGCCCATGATACAAAAAGAATAAGAAATCCTGACCTCAATCATCTGTGAAGGTATTACCAGCTTTACATTAATAGGATTATAAATCTTGAGAATTGAAGTGATCTGTCATAGGTAACAAAAGAATCATATAGTAGAGTGATAATGCAAACTTCATTTCCATGACTGAGTTCAGGGCACTTTCCACTTCACAATCTGATCACCCTTGTCTCTCCTTCAATTCAACTAGCAAAGTATCTGTAAATGGCTTTAACTTACCCTTAATAGGAGCCGAGTCAACATGTTTAAGCATCTACTGTGGGGTAGTCACTAGAAATGCAAATATGATACTCTCTTGTCATTGGCAGTATGTTACTTTGACCTTAAAATGATGATTGCTAGACTTTGACTGATTGATTAACCCTTCCTTTCCTAAGGGATTGGCAAGTGAATACAGGTCAGCAATAACCAGGAGTGCAATGGAGTCAGAGAAGCCACAGATTGAATTAGATGCCAAGAGGAGACACCAGGACCTCTTGAACTTATGAGGTTGTCTCCATGTCTGGAAGAAATGATCTCAATATTACAATTTGAACACCTATGATCAGAGAAAGAAGCACAAAGCAGAAGAAGCAGGTAGAAGCTTGAAGTTCAGGTTTGCTCACATGAGAAGACTATCATATGAGAAGCCACCATAGCTTCCAGGAAGAAGAGGATCTCCTTCCTTCTTCATGGAATGTCCCAAAGAGAGAGAATTTCATAAAACAAGTTCTTGGAAAAAAGGGAGAAGAAAGAATAATAGTTACTTCTCGTTTTAAATTATATTGTATAGCAAGATCTTCCTGTCTCAATAACTAATCCTCTATGATGCAGGCATTCCTTGTTGCCATTTTGGGAACCACAAGACTAATATTGCTTCATTATCTCAAAACATAGTTTCTTCAACACTGAGACCACATGTCTTAAAAGTGGCCAGAGCTTCATGAATGCTTTAATGTCAAGTCCTCCAGCTATAACAGATCAATTTTTACACAGAGGTAACTAAATTCAACAAAGGCTATACTCTATGCTCTGATGGAGCTTTCTCTGTAAAGGAAGGTAAATACAAAGAAGACAAGACAAAATAATGAGTAGAAGAAATAAAATAAAGCCAGGAGACCCTGGTATTAGTTCAGACTGTATTATTTTTATTTCTGATATGTGATAGCAATCAGCTATTAAGGAGAGAGAAAAATAGAAACAGAGAGAGAGAGAGAGAGGAAGAGAGAGGGAGGGAGAGAGAGGGAGAGAGAGAGTTAGTTCTCTTGCAATGAGGAAGTGGTTGTTTGTGGAGGAATACATTAAGATTGAACAGTGTGAATATATGAGACATTAATCAAAGAAAGTTAGGGTATTCTAAAAATGAACACTTGTGGAGAGGAGGAGAATACAGTCCAAACATCAAGTAGTGATATGAGACTGAATAAAGTTCAGGAGATGTAGGTGTAGATCTGGAAAGCTAGAGACAAAAATTGTGTGCTAAAGTAGAAAAAAATCAAAGGGAGGGGCACTAAAAAAAAGCTCTGCATGCCTGGAATATTTGAAATATTTGAATGGGATTATTAGATAAAGCTAAATGGTCAGTAGAAACCATACTGAGGAAGACCTACATGTCTACATCAGGTTATGTGTTTACAAAAAGTGAAATACTTTTGGTGGTAGCAAAAAAACAGAAACTAAGAACTGCAGAACAAATTATCAGCCCCTTGAGAGCAATTTTTTGTATCTTCAGCACTTTGTACACTATCTGACATGTGATAAGCACTTAATAAAAATTTGCTGATTGGTACTATGAATGTAATGAAATGCTATGTATCAAAAGAACTGATGCTTCAGTGAAACTTGGGAAGACATACAAACTGAAGCAGTCTGGCATTAGCAGAAGAAAGAAAACAATTTACACAACACCATCATAAAGACATGAAAGGACCATCCATGATTTCAGGGGAAAAAAGATGAAGTATGACATATACTTCAGTGATAAACTTGGGAGACAGAATGAGAAATATTTTTGTCAATGCAGGAATTTTTGTTGGTTAAATATTCATATTTATTATAAGAATTTTGTCTTTCTTTGTTCCCCACAGTAATGACAGAAGATAAGAGGAAAGTAAAGCAGTTTCTTGCTCATGAAACATACAAAATCAAATTTTGAAAATATTCCATAATGGATTTAACTCCCTGTAATCCTTAGTATATAGTCACTTCAGAAGTAAGTGAAATCCAAATACTAAAATAAGGGTCTTGGACTATGAATATCTTTTTCTTTAGGGCTTTTTTTTTGCAAGGCAAACAGGGTTAAGTGCCTTGCCCAAGACCACATTGCTAAGTAATTATTAAGTGTCTGAGGTCGGATTTGAACTGAGATACTGCTGACTCCAGGGCCGGTGTTCTATCCACTGCGCCACCTAGCTGCCCCTGACTATGAATATCTTGCCCTATTGTAGGACAAGATATCCTCTACCTGAGTTCACCTAATACACTCAGAGAAAGAAAAAATCAACTTTCTGATACTGAATTTCAATAATACTTTTGTTCAAAGCAGCCTTACTGGCAGGCTCAGAGTTCAGAGAGAAAGAAAGGAAAGGTTGCCCTCACCATATAATTACTGCTGCATATTCCCTCCCCTGTAACTAAAAGCAGGGCTTACTTTAACAAAAGCAACATTAACATCCTGCCTCTGTTCTGGCAGGTTGAACAAAATAGTTATTGTGAGAATATGCTGCATATGAACATGAAGTTAGGCATGTAACTTCTCACATGAAGTCAGAATATGAAGTTAGGCAAGTAACTAAATTCAATCTCCTTGACTTTGGTGAAACTGAAAAATTCAAAATTTAGGAGGCTATGGTATGGTCTGGGTATCTCAAGCTTTCCCTTAATATTTAAACATACTTGGTAGCCCATTGCCCTTTTGTCCCCTTCAAGGTTATGGAACTGAAGTTCAAAGTCTTTTTGCAAAGATAACAAAAATTTAGATATTAGTAATTAGATAAATAAATATTTAAATATTGGTAATCCTAGAAAATTGAAACAAGAAACTTTGATTACAGAACATTGACCTAAACTGGTCATCCAAGAATGGATTGGTATACTATTGCCTGGGTGCCAAGGACTAGTAGACTGGATGACCCCGAGTCCCTGCCAGTCCTTGGCCAACCATTTTTTTCATCTTTCTATGCCAGAGTCTCTCCAACCATTAAAATAAGAATAGATGTAATTATAAGTGTAACAAAACCACACATCTTTTCCAAAAAGCCTTCTCTGATTTTAACAAACTAAACTATTCCTTGACTCCACATGCCCCCAGTACCCATAAACTCATTTTATCAAATCTCAAAGTTGAAAAGCACCTCAGAGGTCAGCTGGTCCCACAAGAATACCCAATGTAAGTGCCCAACAAGTTGACTAGATACTATTTCTAAGTTGGTTCAATAAGCAGTAATTTAAGTAGCTTCCATTTGTCAGGTCACTATGGCAGGCACTGAATTTTATGCTACTTCATAGCATTCTCTTTCATTCAAAAAAATTAACAGAGAATTATTATGTCTACAAAGATCATTGAACAAGCATTTACTAGTCACTTACTGTGTGCCATACACCAAGTTAGTCCCTGGGGATACAAGGGTAAAAATAAAATGATGTTTGCCACTTGGGAACTATCCATTTTTTTTGAGGAAGATAACATGTACACATAAAAGTGTATAGCTAATATATATATATATATATATATATATATATAAAATAAGAACAATATTATATTTACTCACCTTTTTTATACTTCATTACAAGACCTCATAAGGGTAATATGTGGATTGTGTACTGCAATTAATAAATAAGTAAACAGAAATTTTAAAAAATTATATAAAAGTAATGGATGAGGGGAGCAGAAAAAGTCTTAGCAGTTAGAAAGATCAGGAAAAGTTCATACAGATGACACTTGAACAAAATCTTGAAGGAAACTCCATATTCTAAGTGGCAGAAGTGAAGTGGCAGTGTCTCCTATATATGGGGGATAGCATAGGCAAAGGCAGAGGGTAGGAAGAGATGGCATGAGGAATGTGAGGGAGAATAGCAAGACCAGTTTGGCTGAACCAAAAAAAAGTGTATAAAGGAAAAATTATATGATAAGCCTAAAAAGATAAACTATTTGGAAGGGTTTTAAGGAGACCTAATATTTGAGAAGACTATGTATATAGGGTTGTGTGTGTGTGTGTGTATGTGGTAGCCCTATCACAATTCAGCATGCTTTCAAAAGATACAGAGATTGAGAAAGACAAAGAGGCAAGGAGAGAGACAGAAAGATAGAGACAGACACAGACAGGTGCAGATAGAGACAAAGAAAGAATGAATTCCATCTAACTCTGCAAAGTCACAAGGTTATTATTGTTCAGTCATTTCATCCATGTCTGACTCTTTGTGAACCCATCTGGGGTATTATTTACAAAGGTATTGGAGTGGTTTGCCATTTCCTAAGATGATCCCATGTTATTATATGATGTTTATCAATTATAAAACTACCACAAGGGTCAGATATGTAGAAATATCATAGAATTATAGAATCAGAAATATCATAGAATTATAGAATCACAGAATATATGATCTGGAAAGATACAATTTAATACTCCTCATTTTATAGATGATGATAGTACATTTTATACTTTTAGGTTTACAAAGTTCTAAGAAAACTGAGGTCCACAGAAGTGAATTGACTTGCCCTGATTGAACACAGCTCATAAATTGAAGAGGCAGGACTCAATGCAGTTTTCCTGATGTCAATTCAACTCAATCCTATCCAGTTCAGTATACATCTTGTAATTATCACATAATCTAGATACATGATCTTGTCCTTAATTTAAGGCAAGTTTTTTCTCCACTAATCCCTTAATTAGATCTTTCTCCTCAAATTTTTATTTTTGCCTAAATCTACTCTGTCATTATTACATTCTACTTTGTATCAAAAGCTAATTTACATGGAGTTGAACATCAGAATGGCTAGAGTATTAGACTTAAGAATTATAAATCCAACCTCATAATTTCTCTCAATATCAGTTTCCTAATTTGTAAAATGAAGTTTAAAAATGGCACCAACCTCCTAGGATTGTCCTAAGGATCAATTGAAATACTCTATGGGAAGCATTTTAAATATATGTGAATTCTATTTATTACTTACATACATCTCATATCCATCTCAACCAAATGAACTACAAAATCTCTGAGGGCAAAGATTGTGTCATTTTTTTTTAATCTCTGCCATTCAAACCAGAGCACAGCACTCTGTGCTTCTTAACCATGGATTCTTAATAAATGAATTCATGGGTCTCACTTTATCTAGGGATCCTAAACCATGCTGTAATCTACTCCTTACCATCTATTAATCAGCCACTCTGCTGCTTCACCATCCTAGTACAGAGAAAATGCCAGGACTTAAGTCTTGTCAGTTCAAAACTAATGCTCTGGCATGTCTTAGTGCCTCATGTGGTCCTCCATATCTAGGTGACTCCAAATATACTTTACTTTACTCTCAGCCTTTATCTCCTTAACAGCTACCCTGATACCACTAATATCTTCCATGCCTAACACCACTTATTTTAAGTTCTAGAATATTAATCATATCATTACCACCATTGTTACTCCTCTATGTGCCACCTCCTCACCACCTCTGTAATTTCCAAATCAAATTACCCTTTTCAGGTCACTACTCCTGGACCTATTTTTTGTTGTCCATTAGAATGTAAATTCCTTGGGGCAAGGACTGTCTCCATTTTTCATTTTTATTTTATATTCTTGGTGGTTGACATAGAGTTAACATTTAGAAGTGCTGTTTCTTTCATTCATCCATCTTGATTTAATTCAACAAAAAATTATTAAGGGCTTGCTATGTACAAAATTTTATGTTCTCTGCTGTAGAAAGGACAAAAATAAGAGAAAGAACCAGAGAGAGAAAGAGAGAGTCAGAGACAGAGAGACAGAAACAGAGATGGAAACAGAGACACAGAGAGACAGAGACACAGACATAGAGACATAGATACCGAGAATGAGAGAGAGAGAGAGAGAGAGAGAGAGAGAGAGAGAGAGAGAGAGAGAGAGAGAGAGAGAGAGAGAGAGGAGACAGAGAATTTACATGTTATAGTTGATGGGTATTAGTAAATTCTTCCAATAGGAAAGACTATATTTCGAAGGAGTGTAAGGATTTTGAGAGGAAGGCATGAATAGGAAATACACTCTAGGGTATAGGATTTTAGATCCGGGAATTGTTAATAAATTATTTTTATTAGAAGGAAAAGTGGATAAAAGAAGAGAAGCATGAATTAAGATCAGAAAGGTAGATGGAAATCATTTTGCTTTAAATTCAGTAGAAAACCATCAATGATTTTTGAGAAGCAGAATGACAGCCAATCTATATGAATTGAAATGGATATGAAGATTGAATTTAATTCTCTTTGTTTTGTTTTATAAGTTAAGTAGAGGCAAATGGATTTGGTCAGGACTTAGCACAGTGCATAGTCCATAGTAGGTGCTTTATAAAAGTTTGTTCTTTGTTAGCTAATTTCACAGCCTCTCTAAGAACTCAGTCTGCTGATGAGTTACTGCCTAGTGTCCTTTTCACCATCCCTTTATACTTCTTCCAAATAAAATCCTTCCCTTGAAAAAAAAATCTCCTCATTTATTACCATGCTTTCTTATGAAAGCATTATCCAGCCTACTTAGTTTGGTGGAATAGCTGAAATTAGTGGGGTTGCTCAAGGACAATAAGGTAACACACTGAATAGAGCACCAGAACTCTGGAGGACCTGAGTTCAAATGTGACACTTGTTTGACACTTGCTAGCTGTGTGACCTTAGGCCAAGTTACTTAAACCTGATTGCTCACATCCAGAGTCATCTCCAAATATCCTAATTTATAAATGATCACTGAATGAATCGAGACAGCTCCAGAGGAGAAAATGAGGCTGGTGATTTAGCACAGCAATCCCCTCTCTCAAATCCAGTTAATTTGCTTGTCATGATATCACTTCTCTGATGTCATAGAAGAATAAACAGCAACAGTGGGGTCGCCCATAGGCCTTTCTTTCTAAATTGAATGTGATTAAACTGAACTAGTCAATGGTGCTGACAAAAGAGATTGCTGAAATGTTACTATGCAAATACAAATCCCAAACTTTGGTACTCTCTAGGGATCAGTTAATAACCATTAACTCTCAGTTTCACTAAGATATCCATCCCTATTAGTTTGATAGTGATTTCACTACTTTTCTTAACTAGTGACAATTCACTATTATTAAACAATCATCATTCCTTGGGTCACCCTAGAGTAGCAACTCTTTTCTCCCATTATGTAGGAACTTTCAGGTCCAATCTTGAACCTTTGAAACTCATCTGAGGCAAGTTTACCTTGGAAATGAATCACCACCTAAAGTAATTGGGAGCAACATTGAGCTAGTGGACCTCTCTTGTTTTCACTTCCAAGACAACAGGGTGGAATGTAATCCTAAGCCTTGCAGCACAAACTTAGATGTATTTTTAGCCCCAGCAGAAAATAAAGTCAAGCATTTAATACAAAATTCAAGCCCAGGGAATGATCCACTGGTAGTTTTTGTTGCAATCAAGGAAACAATATGTTTTCAATCGAATTTCTATTGTGGTTATAGTTATAAAAAGAGAGGGCAAAAGAGGAGAAGAGGAAGAAAATGTTGGATGAGACAATTTTTCAGGAGCATTCAATTTTGGTCATCCAAATTTCAAAGTTCATACCAAGACACTAGAAAAACACTACTATTTAGGAATTATTTCAAGGGGGCTGGCCAATACCAGTAACAATTGGAAGAAAATGTCATATAGCTGCATGAATTGTCATACAGATCAATCTGGGTTTTTTTTATCCTTTTCTGGTTTTGGCATCTGTGGTATTCTCATGCTTCTAAGCAGATGACATGCCATGTGAATCAGAGTGATGGAGGTAAATTTAGATCAAGCAAGCTCAATCTAAAAAGACTTAAAGCATCTCCCATGTAAGAAATTGAGGACACATGTGCTTCATTATTACCATTACACTATAAATTTGTACCCCTCACCATTCTTCTCCCTACAGATTCTAAGTGTGGCTGTCAAAAAAGTACACCATGATTTCAAAAGGAAATACTTTGTAGCTACTATTTTGGTAATACTATTTGAGTAAATACCTCTGTTAAGAGTCTCCGGCCTAACTGCTGAGAGAAAGCACCAGTGGGGGCTACTTTGTTAATAAAATAATCACCCACAGATTACATCTGAGTAAAGAAGTAAACATCTCCCTGAAGATTTAACTTGTCCATATGAGAGGGGAAACCAAGTTCAATAGGAAATGCTTTACATAAATTATACACAAAATTATTACAAAAGTAATCCTGTGGAGAGACAATAGCAACCAGGGGAATTTAGAAAGGATTCACACGAAGCATCCCTGGAGCTGAGTTTAGAAGAAAACTTATTATTCTTTGAAGAAGTGAAAAGGGAATACATCCCAGGATATATGCCAATCAATCAATGTACCACTAAGGACTAGATTATATTAATGTTAATATTAAGAACCTCTAATATTTCTATGCCACTTAATATTCTTCCAAGCGTTTTATATGCATTTTATCATTCACAGGATGATAGATTCAGAGCCAAAAGTAAGCTCAGAGGCTATAGAAAACAAACTCTTCATTTTAAAAATAAAGGACAGATGGGGCAGCTAGGTGATGCAGTGGATAGAGCAGGAGTACCTGAGTTCAAATACAGCTACAGACACTTAATAATTACCTAGCTGTGTGGCCTTGGGCAAGTCACTTAACCCTACTGCCTTGCAAAAAAATAAAAAAAATAAGGGACTGAGAACCAACCAACCTCTGTTTCCTTATCTGTAAAATGGAAACAATAAGTTTTCTTCACTACTTGAAAGAGCTGTTCTGAAGATCAAAAATGAAGATCAAATTGGAAAATGTCTTACAAAATGCTACATAAATGGGAGCAGTAATTGCTGTTGTTAATAATTCTTCTAGATTTATTCCTATCCTCATGTGGACATTCTACACAGGGCAGAATTCAAAGTCAACAGGCATTTACTGAGTTCCTGTGTAAGATCCATTGATGATTACTTTAAAAAAAAGTCTTTTAAAAACAAAAACAAACAAAAAAAGACCAACCAGATCATACCAAAGATGAATTTTACCCTAACTACTAAAGAAACTGGCATCCCTGTTCATAGATTCTTGAGAGATTTATACATAATATTCAATATATTTTGATGAATAAATGAATTAATAAACAACAGCTACAGTGAGTTCTTTTCTGAGATAATTGGAAACAAGAATCCTAAGGAACTCTAGATTCATAGGATTATGAAATGCTAGAAGAGATTTCAAAGGTTGACTAGTTGAAACCTCTCATTGTATAGATGAGACAGATAGATTATATCCATGTGCTCTTACTCAATTGAATAAAAATTGATTATGTATGTATGCATGTATAAATGTAACCAATGATAAAGAATTTTGCATAAAACTGTTCTCATTGGTGCAGATTTAATTACTTAATGCTCTACACCTTTGTGAAAGACAGAGTTGGTGAGCCTTGGAGAGAAAAGAGATGCCAGTTGTCTGACTTCCAGCTTCAAGAGAGAATACCTGCAACGGCAGCTAGGTAGTGCAGTGGGTAGAGAGCATAGCCATGGCATCAGGAGGACCTGAATTCAAATTCATACTCAGATACTGATACCAGTTGTGTAACCTTGGGCAAAGTCTTTAAGCCCATTGGCTCAAAGGGGAAAAAAAGACCTGAGATTTGCAATGATAGGATTTCTTCAGGTCCCTAAGGAAAGAAAATTCTGATAAGAAGCTGACATGCAGAGGAAGCAGATACCCCTATCCTCTCCCTATCCCCAGCTTACTACACTAGATATTTGGGGAAATTTTCCCTTGGGAGAGAATCCTCTAAGATTCTCTCAGTTGAACTGAGTTATTTTGCTCCCAATGGGAGAACTCATTCATTCTAGTTCATTCTATTTATTCTGATTTATATTCCTATATATTTACTTTTTATGATTTCTATTTGCTAATTAAATGAATGGTGGGTTTTTTAATGGAGGTGGTTGTTGTTGGGGGGTTTTATTCAATCTGTGAGTTCAATGTAGTTGTGCCATATTCCTTAGGGTTAAGCAAGAATGTTCAGGAGCAAAACTTGAATCTAAAAATTATTTCCAAATAGAGTAATGATATTTAAGTGTTCAAATAACTACAAATTCTAGCCTGATATGATATCCTCTCTCTGAAGAAAGCAGAGTGGCTAGACCCTGACCCAAACCCTTTGCTGCCCTTCCAGATAGAAATTAAAATCTTTCTTGAAGAAGAGTAGAGGGAGGATACTCTAGATATATTTCTTCATGCCTCCTGGTGAACCACACCTATACAAACCTATGTGGACACATACACTCTACATTGGGAAAAGATGACATCCATATCTTATATGTATATACACACATATATATATACACATAAAATTATCTACATGTTTGTTGTGTTTTGTATTATAAATGTGCATATATTATATAGGCATATATGGTACATTGTATAATACCATGCTAATTGCTAGTGAATCAAAAATAAATGTCAGAGACCTTGTCCTCAAGGTATGTCATGATCTAATGGAGGGGGGAAAGTGATTCAATAGAAAAATAATTGCATATGATCTCAGGGAACCTGGGTTAGAATCACAACTGCTGTTTTCTAATTTTTATAATAAGTCACAAAATCCCAGGCCTTCAGCTTCCTCATCTGTGGAATGAAAGGCTTGGGATAGATGGCCTCTGAGTTGTATAATTATAAATTGTATGGTTCAAAAGAGTAAGATCTAAAGGAGAGGTTTAAGGAAAATGAGAAACTTAAGGTGAGAAAATAATTTGGAGCTGGAGGAGGGGAAACAGAGATCATGGTTGGAAAGATTTAATTGGGATGGTAGAGGTGATGTCTCATCCAAATTATGATGGAGGTACTGATGGGTTCCATTTCATGCACAAAAGACAATGTAAACAAAGACAAAACATCATGAAAAGACAGGATGAAGATAAGTACAAATCAGCTAGAATTTAGAGTATATAAAGTCAAACAGTATGAAGTAAAGAGCCAGGATCAGGAGTCATTATTTAGCAGATAATTGAGAGTAAGCAATAACTTTTTTTAGTTTTTTTTTTTTTTTGCAAGGCAAATGGGGTTAAGTGGCTGCCCAAGGCCACATAGCTAGGTAATTATTAAGTGTCTGAGACAGGATTTGAACCCAGGTACTCCTGACTACAGGGCCGGTGCTTTATCCACTGCACCAGCTAGCTGCCCTGTAAGAGATAACTTTTAAGGAGTGAAATAATATGGTCAAAAAATTGAATTAAAATGATAAGACATAAGCATGAAGAATGGAATAGTATGAGGGATATACAAACAGGGACTTACTTTTGGACTGTTACAATGTCTTTAATAAAAAAAAGGCAGTGTTGCATAATGGAAAGACAACTGAATCTGTAGTTTGAAAAGTTGTTGTTCGTTCATTTTCAGTTGTGTTCAACTCTTTGTAGCCCTATTTGGGATTATCTTGGCAGAGAAACTGGAGTAGTTTGCATTTCCTTCCATGGTAGATTAAGGGAAACAGAGGTTAAGTGACGTGCCCAAGATGCCACAGCTAGTAAATGTCTAAGGTCAGATTTAAACTCAAGAAGATCAAACTTCCTTACTCCTGGCACTCTTTCCACTATGCCTAACTATGCCACTAATTGAACCTCACTAGCCTGAAAAAGAACAGTCATTAATCCTGATTTCAGATGCTTAGTACTTCTGTGACTTTCCTCAAGTAAAGTTATTTCTCCAATGCTTTAGTTTCTCCATCAGCAAAGGAAAAGAGGTAGATTAGATTAGGAGTTCTCCAACTTGTATTGTGTAGTGGATCCCTTTGAACCCTTTTGGAGTCTACTCAGACCATGGAGCTCTTTTCAGAATCACCAAATTAAATATGTAGAATTATAATTATATTGAAACACTATTGTCCAATATTAAAAACAAAAACAAGACCAAAAACAAATCCTCAGATCTCAATCTGACAATCTGTGGGCTTAATGATCTCCTAGATTCTGTCTGGTCCTCTTTAGTAGATGAGATGATAACATTGGAAATGGAAGAGAACTAAAAGATTCAAGAGATAATGGAAAAAGTAGAATTGTTAGGACTATAAACTGATGGGGAAAGGGAGAAGAGAGGATTTGATAGTAAAGTTTTTGAACTTGAGTTCCTAAAGAATGACAGAGCCATAGATAGATTAAAGAAGTTAAAGGAAGAAGCGAGCTTGATGGTGAAAGAAAATAACATTTTTGGGGGACTCATTGATCATGCTGTCACCCGTTTCTCATTGTTTTTTCTCATAGTAACATATCAGCAGCTTGGTCCTTGAGTAAAGATCAAGACAAATTAGATTTTCTCCAAATTCAACATATTATTTTGTGCTAAGAAGAGCTGTCAAAGCACCTGGATACTGCTCTGTGGATATGGACAGATAAAGAGGCAGATTCATTTATCCAACACCTTTTTATATGGGGGGAACAGCCACCATCTTTGCTTGGATCTCTCTGCTTCCTGGAGTTTGACTATTCCTATCTCTGACACTTCTAGATATTGGCACACCTCCTGATCAGCAGATATGTATATGTTTAAGTGAATGTAGTGGGTACAAAATACTACAAAATACTGTATCAGGTCAGAAAACCAAGGTGAGAAGTGATTCTGGTTGCCTCTTCAGGATAGCTCATGGAAGGATGATGTAATGACAAGATGACAAGATCTCTGTTTCTCTCTCTCTCTCTCTCTCTCTCTCTCTCTCTCTCTCTCTCACACACACACACACACACACACACACACACACACAAGAGCAGAGAGAGGAAAAAGCTGGTGTAAACTTGAACACATAGGACTTCACTTCTCAAAACATCATATATAAAATGAGAATAATGCCTATTTTGTATGCCTTATAATATTGTTGCAAGAATCAGATGAAATTAGAATAGAAAAACAAGAAAAAACATTTGGTAACTTTAAAAATGTTTTTGCTAATGCCAATCAACACATATCAGATATGGAGGAAAGAATTTTCTAGGCTATGACATGTGAATGCTGAATTATTAAATTATTCCATTTATTAAGCATGACAAATAAACCTTGGTCCCAGGATGGCTAGATCTGGGTTGGGGGATATATTTCCTCTCCAGATCTTGACTTTTTGCACCTCCCACATACTGCTCCTGGCTCTGACCTAATAGAAGCAATTTAACCCTTTCTTCCAATGATAACCTTTTAGCCAAAGATAGCTTTTCTGGATAAAGTCATTGAGAACTTTAGGAAATAGTGACATGATAGATAGTAGAAGAACCCAGATCCCTTACAAAAACCTGTAAAGTCTGAAAAAATGCACCACAAGGAATAATTTAAAAGGAAATCAAAAGATATATCTATCAGTTCCATTGAGTCCCAGACTATACAAAAAGACTGCAAAAGTTCTGAGCAGAGATGAGTCAGGAAGTCAAAGCACGAGTAGGTATCCAGGCTCACAGCATGAGACAGGACCAGAGTAGCACTCAGCAAAGGGTGCCATCTGAGACCCAATTGCAGCAGAAAACACTCATAAGAACTAGGACAATTCTATTAGACTGGCTATGGACAATGCTATCCCTATCCAGAGGAAGAAAAAATAATAATCCTTCAGAATCTGAGTATGTTCACCTTTCTTTAAAAAAAATTGTCTCTTATGCATTTCTTTACCTTAATCCTAATGTCCTCATTCCAAAAATCACTAACCTGTAAGCATGCTTAACACAAATGTGTAACTACAATATTCACCTGTTTGCCACTGAGGGGAAAGGGGTGGGAAGGGAGGGTGGAAGGAAATTTTGTATATGGATGAATGTTAAAAAAAAATCATAATATGTATTTGGAAAAGTAAAGCATCAATTAAAAAAGAAACAGGATCAAAACTAGACCCAAACAGCAAAATACACAGATCTGGAACAGTTCATTGCACAGACAGTTCAGTATCCAGACAAGCCTTTGCCCTAAAGAGCTCTCCCAAGTAACAGTGGGGAAAATGGTTAAATCAACACCCAAGCATTTTTGGTGTGTAGGCTTAGATGGCACAACACACCTGGAAACAATGCCTAGTCACCTGACACTCCAGTCACACCAGGAGAAAGGGCCAGGACAGAACCTGGGAGGGAAAATCGCTAACATTTCCCAGGAGGTTTGCTACCAGAATCACCACCAGGCTCACATCAAAGGACAGAATGAAACCCTCAAAATTGTGCCAGAGGGAGACAGAGGAAGAAGGAGAAATGGTTAAAATTCAAGTCAAAGTCTTAGGAAACTGAGTCAAAATCCAATTTTCCTTTCAAAAGTGAAGTCTAATCTAAACCACCCATTCAGAATCAAGCAAGACTTGTCCACATTCTCCAAGAGAACAGATGGGAGTAGAATCTTAGTCAACCATAAAGACCCAATCCAGAGAGTGAGATTGGAAATATGAGTAAAAAAAATAAGAAAACACCAGACAAAATGAAAAAAAAAAATCTTAGATTGAGAGAAACCAAAGGAATGTGTCTAAAAGACTGCAATTTTGCTAACAAGTGCAAATGGAACTACAGAGAAAACAATGTCCTGGGCAGAAAAATGAAAAAAAAATGCACAGGGGCATAGTGAAGAATGAATGGCAAAGAAAACCGATAAATTTAAACAGTGGTAAGACTTACCCAAAAACTGATCTCCTTAAAACTTAGAATGGCAATTGGTGGTATAATGATATAGAGCACTGAGCTTGAAACCAGGAAGACTCATGTTCTCAAGTTCAAAAATCTGTCTTATCCCTTTACTACATATGACTCTGGGCAAATCATTTAACCCTGATTGCTTCAGTTTCTTCATCTATGAAATGAGCTGGAGAAAGAAATGGCAAATCATTCCATAATCTCTCCCAGGAAAACCCAAAGACTCAGAGATAACTGAAGCAACTGAATAGCAGCAAAACTTAGAATGGATCAAAAGATAGTAGCACAGTCCCCATGCCTCCCCTAAGTCTTCAATTAAATATACTCAATTCTTTTAACTGATCCTCATATGACACAGATTCAGGGTCCTACACTATTCTAATTTCCCTCCTCTAGGTAGTATTTTTTTTTAGGTTTTTTCAAGGCAAATGGGGTTAAGTGGCTTGTTCAAGGTCACTCAGATAGGTAATTATTAAGTGTCTGAGGCCAGATTTGAACTCAGGTACTTCTGACTCCAGGGCCGGTGCTCTATCCATTGTGCCACCTAGCCACCCCCAGTAGTATTTCTTTTTTTTAATATTCATAATTGCAATTTTATTTTAAATTATTCATTGTTTCTCTGATTCATTCTTTGACATTCTCATTATTTTTTTGTTTTTTCTTTAATTAAAGATTTTATTTGAGTTTTATAATTTTTCCCCAATCTTACTTCCCTCCCCCCACACCCCCCCCACAGAAAGCAATATGTCAGTCTTTACTTTGTTTCCATGCTGTACATTGATCCAAATTGAGTGTGATGAGAGAGAAATCATATCCTTAAGGAAGAAACAAAAAGTATAAGAGATAACAAGATCAGACAATAAGATATCTGTTTTGTTTTTTTCTAAATTAAAGGGAATAGTCCTTGAACTTTGTTCAAACTCCACAGCTCTTTATCTGGATACAGATGGTATTCTCTATTGCAGAAAGCCCAAAATTGTGCCTGATTGTTGCACTGATGGAACGAGCAAGTCCATCAAGGTTGATCATCACCCCAATGTTGCTGTTAGGGTGTACAGTGTTTTTCTGGTTCTTCTCATCTCCCGGTAGTATTTCTTAAACTGAAGTACTGTACTCCAAGTGAGATCTGACAATGTCAATATGCAATGAGACTATGAACTCTGTCCTAGAATCACTACTTCAGTTAAGGTGGCCCAGCATTTCAACTGATTTCCTGTCTGCCTCATCAAACTACTACATATTTTTCCAGGAGAAGAAAAGCCTTGAGGAAGATATGGTAGCTAGCTAGCCATCTATGTCACTCCTGTATGATACTTGGGAGGTTAATTTTTTTTTATCCCCAAGTATAAGACTCATTTCTTTTCAACTCATCTTACATTATTCAGTCTAATTCTCAAGTCTGTCAAGATCCTTTTGAATCCTGACTGTCATCTACTGTTATCAGATATCCTTCCTAGCTTTGTATCATCTATGGATTTACTGAGCATCCCATCTGTGTCTTTATTCAAACCATTGATAAAAATGTTCAATAGCATAGAGTCTAACACAGATGAATGGGAAACTTCACTGACAGGGCTCTATTGGTACTATCAGTACTCTTTTGGTACTCTGTTGGTATTGTGAAAACAAAATTCACATTAGTCTCAGTCTCTGTTCTCAAGTGTATTTATTAACGAATTATGTAACTATGGGGCAGATGGGTGGCAGAGTGTTTAGAGAAATGGAATTGGAATCAGAAAAATGCATGTTCATGAATTCAAATCCAACCTCAGATACTTACTAGCTGTGTGACTCTGGGCAAGTCACTTAACTATGTCTCCCTCAGTTTCCTCATCTGTAAAATGAGCTGAAGAAAGAAATGAAAAATTAATTCAATATCTTTTCCAATAAAATTCTAACATGGGGGTCAGTAAGAGTTTGACACATCTGAAATGACTGATCAATGAAATGTGACCTTGAGCAAGTCATTACCTTCTCAAGCTAGTTTCCTCATTCATAAAAAATAGTTGTCTTAAAGTATTGCAAAATTCCCTCCCAGTTCAGATATTCTGAGATTTGATGATTCTCACAGGCTTACACTAAATAGCAGTTCTCATATTGTGTTCTTTTCTGAATGCAAAACACTGATCTTGCTTTGTTCATTTTTCTTATTTTTTAGATATCTGACTATTTTGAAGTAAAGTTATGATATTTGGGAAGTTTATTTTAATAAGAGTGACGAGTGACTATAAGAGTTTCAAAATAATGTGCCTTTTTTCCCCCATCTTCCTTACCCATCCATTTCTTCTTTCACCTTTCTCTTCTACCCAGGCTTTCACAATATGGGAGGCATCATTGAACTTAGGGAACACCTCAGAGTGGCCTAAGCAGCTATTGCAATAGTAATAAAAATCTGTCTAGATGAGGGCACTTTGAATTGAAGCAGGTCTGAAACATTTCATTAACTTTTAATAAATTTGTCAAAGAACCAGAGTCTTAACTAGGTAAGATAATCAGAGCTTTGCCTCCAGTGTCACAAAATTTAGAGCATACAAAAATTTCAAACTGTGATTATGAAATCTAAAAGTTGTTACATTTACATCGTCACAGTACTTGCATGCCTTTGCATAGAAACAAGTGAGTTTAGCACCTGGTTAGCAAAAATCATTAGTTGAAATAGGAAACTAACACAATCCCTCAATTAAGATGAGATCTTTCCATACCATGTCCTTCCCTGTGCTCCCTACCCCCAATAGTACCCTTCAACATGGAAGCCTTCTGATTTCCTAAGCTTACTTTCTCCTCACCTTCAGATCCCATACAATGTGGTGTCCTGGGGTCTCTGTCTACCTCATAGAGTGAGTGTTGGAATATCTCCATCATTCCTGTCATAATATAATTTCTCTGAGTTTCTAAAAACACATTGAATTTGCCATAATCTCTCCATATATTATTTTAAATTTTGATATGAGAATGTCTTTTGTGTTACTTGTCCTGGGCATCAAAATTGCTAGTTGTGTTTCTATATAAGGGAAAGGGAGGGAAGAGCAGAGAAGGGAAAGGAAAGGAAGGGGAGGGAAGAGAAGAAGAGGGGAACCCTTTGCTCTTAAGAGAAAAAGTAATATCTCCCTTCACATACATATACCACTTCCCAAAACAATAAACCTTGTGGAATTAATTTCACTAGAGTTCTAGCCTCAGTTTCCCTACTGTCCAATACACTAAGAAGAAGTCAGGTCAATTTTATACAGCTATAATACTGAGAGCTAGAAGGGCCCTTTAAAGTTCATCCAGTTTCTTAGACTTTCTTTGATCCATGAACCCACTGAACAGTATGTTGAAGTCTATCCTGTAGACTCTTTCTCAGAATCATACTATTAAGTACATAAAATAAAAACATAAAAACAATTTAGGATTATAAAGGAAAATAAAGGTTGGTGAAAACCCCATTTCCATTCAAGTTCACAGACCCTTTGGGATCTTGTCATAGACCTCTTAGGGGAAGGGGATGGAGATCCGTGGACCCCAGGTAAAGAATCTTTGATAATGTTCAACTTTGTTTTTCCTGCCCTTTCCCATCCATCACAAGAACATCCATGCTCACTCCCTCCTCAAGTCTTCAGTCAAACTGTTTTTTCCCCTTTGAATTTCTATCCAGTTCTCCCTACCTTTCTCTTTCAAGGCCTAGTTCAAATCTTACCTCTTCCATAAGCCCAGTCCCATTGTAACCGTTAATAATGTATTGTCTGTAAAACTATTTATTTTTTTTAGGATTTTGCAAGGCAAATGGG